>NW_007735108.1:92588-111282 GCF_000696425.1 Galeopterus variegatus
TTTTTTTTTTTTAAGTTAATAAAGGTAACATTTTACAAAAGCGTCTCCATTAGAACAGACAAACAAAAATTTCTGTACGAGTTTGTATCACTCTTCTATGACCCCAAATCATCTTAAATGGTTTTGGAATTATTTTTAACTTACAGATCAAGTTGAGGATTTAAAAAAAAATGGTGGAATGACATTTTTAAAATCAGCCAACTTTGTTTCTTGCTTTGTCAATAAACCTTAACTGAGTAAAGAAAGATGATGCCATTTTAAGAATAATCTAAATTTCTTTGGCTGCAACTTGAGTAAAAGTTGTGAGTATAAAAACCATTCTCAAGTGGAGTCCGTATACCCCTGTTGGACCCCTGAGACATTTTTAGGGGGGTTCTGAGATAAAACCTGTCTTTATGATAACACTAAGCTGTGATTCACCTTTTATACTGTTCTGGCATTTGCCCTGATGGTGCTAATGCAACAGTCGGTCAAACTGCTGGTGCCTTAGCAGGAGTCAGCACTGTTGCCCCATCTCTACTGCCCATCACTGTCGTCTTCCCCTCCACACACTAGAAAAGGAAATGAAAAGAAAGAAAGAAAAGCAAAGCAAGTTTCATTTAAGAAACTCCTTGATGAAGCAGTAAACATTATGACTTTATTAAATCTCAACACTGAGGATATGTCTTTTTTTTTNACTGTCGCCCCATCTCTACTGCCCATCACTGTCGTCTTCCCCTCCACACACTAGAAAAGGAAATGAAAAGAAAGAAAGAAAAGCAAAGCAAGTTTCATTTAAGAAACTCCTTGATGAAGCAGTAAACATTATGACTTTATTAAATCTCAACACTGAGGATATGTCTTTTTTTTTTTTTTTTGTCTTTTTTTTTACTGACCGGTAACGGGATTGCAACCCTTGGTGTCGCACCCGTACCGGGGACCGGCAACAGGATCACAACCCTCAGTGTCGTGCCCGTACCGGGGACCAGCAACGGGATCGCAACCCTCGGTGTTGCGCCTGCACCGCACTCAGCCAGTGAGCGGGAACTGGTCTCCACATGGGATCCGAACCCTCGGCGGGAGCGCTGCCGTGCTCCCAAGCGGCGCACTCTCCAGTGTGCCACCGGGCCGGCCCAGGATATGTCTTTTTAATAGTCTGTGTGACAAAACAGGACGTACGCGTTAAGCATTTCTGCCAGAGGGAAATACAATGACTGTCCCAGGGAAAATCACTTGTGGGATTGAGTTTCACCCGAACACACCAGTTTTCTTTTTCATGACATTCAATTTTAATTGGAAAGAATGATTGAGAGACAAATGGTGGTCACTCAGAGTCGAGTATTTGACAAACATTGTCTTGAAAGTGAATTAAGTCTTTTACCTCAAGGAAAAGAGACTGAGAATGGCTGTCATCTGTAATCGAATATGAGCTTTCAATCAACCATTAGATGTTTGGATAACTGGTACCCATAATTACCCAAAATAATGTAAACATTCATTCGAAATGTAAGATAGACCAATGAACTGTGCAAAAAGTTCATTTATGTGGTTTCAGATTCCACACTGCAGCTAACTCTATTAAACTATCACTTGGGTTTTGGTATAGTATTAAATTAGAAGAATATCTACAATACTCTGAGAAAGCTATTAAGATAGTCCTCCCCTTTCCACTATATATTTGTGTGAGGCCCCCTTTTCTGTATATATTTAAAACAATCAATATATAAAAATTAATGCACAAGGAGATATGAGAGTCCAACTGTCTTCAGATAATTCAGATACAAAAATGATTTGCAAAATCATAACAATGCATATACGGGTAAAGCTGGTAATGATTTTGGGAAATATGTCCTCTCATTAATACAAGTATGTTTCGTATATGTCTCCCTGAATTCCTATAATATATAATGATAAAATAAGTTTGCATACCTTTGTATTGTTTTGACACAAAATTGCTTTTTGGGGACCAGACAACCAGAAAGGAAAAGAGAGACACACAGATGCAGGGACAGAACCAATTCAGACAGAGACAGAGAGAAACCTTGTATCTTATTTCATCTATTAAAGTGATTGTGGTTTTTTGGTGTATTTTAATATTGCCTGAGAGCTTTCTCACACCCTTGAGAAAACCAGACAGACCACTGAAACTTTCCTGCAGTAAAGAATTGATACTTTGTGATAAAAATTGAGGCCTTCTGTCCTGGGTGAGCATTATATTTTGTTACTGAATTCTACATTGCTGTATTTTCCATCTACAGAGACCACAATGAGGTAGAAAACCGGTCAAGAATTGGTGTCTCCAACCTACATCTCCATGGACAGATGAATTGATAAATAAGATGAAATAAGCCAAGCACAGACAGGCAAACACTACATGATCTCACTTATATGTAGAATACGGTGGTCGCCAGGGGACAGGGGCTGGATGGGGGAATTAGGGAGATGTTGGCCCAAAGATACTAAGTTTTAATTTTGCAAGATGAATCAGTTCTGGAGATCACATGTAGGACATGGTGACTACAGTTAGCAATACTGTATTGTATATTTGAGATCTGCTAAGAGCGCATATCTCAAGTATTCTCATGACAAAATAAAAATAAAATTGTGACTATGTGAGGTGATGGGTATGTTAATCAGCTTGATCGTGGTAATCATTCCACAGTGCAAACGTATATCCAAACATCAAGTTCTATACCTTAAATATACACAATTTTTATTTTGTTAATTATATCTCAATAAAGCTGGGAAAAATGTTGTTTCACTAGGTGGTGCTAAAAGCACTTTGGGGCTCAAATACACAGGACTCAGGTCAGACTGTTCCTGAATTCTTTAGTCCCTCATTTTGGTTTGGGACATATTATCAAGAATTCCTCCTTTTTAATTTTATATTAGCCTAAAAGGTTGATTTTTAAGGTATAGACATGTCATCAGCCAAGTGTTTATGTCTTCCATGGCATGAAAATACAAAGCCTGCTGATGAAGCTGATCTGGGAGTCTGAGCAGGTATCTTGATGGTGTTCATCATCTTTCAGATCATTGGACACTGCCATAGTGACACTTGATGACAGTAAGATACCACTACGTTTAATTATTTCTGGCATCCAAATGCTTTTATTGCAAAGGCAAGATAGATAGCTGCTGTATTGTGCTGACTTTTACTTTATTTCCTAATAAAATAGCTCTCAATTACTGTGAGAAAAATCCCTGCTATCCCCCCAGACAGGCCAAATGGTACAGGTGTTAGGATTATGTGTTTTGTAATCAGATAGAAATAGATCCTAATTTTGACTTCCACCTCTAATTGAACACATAACTTACCTCTTTGTGTCTCTGTTCCCTCACTCAAAAACAAGAAAATACCACCTATTTTGCTGGTATTTTGTGGGGATTAGCAAAATTTACCTCACTTACTGAACACAGTAATCCCTCATTAAGTGGTGGGTGTCATCACACACAGGACCTAAAGAGGACTTTGTCATGCTCTGTTTAAAAAATTAAAATTTTTTAAAAAATTTTTTAAAAATTTCCATGTGCATCCCAATATTAAAGACTGTAATTTAAAAGAGCTAAATTCCTTCTCAGTGCACCAGATGTATTGGGTGAAAGATGTCATCTAAAAAATTTTTTTAAAACTTTCCATGTGCATCCCAATATTAAAGACTATAATTTAAAAGAGCTAAATTCCTTCTCAGTGCACCAGATGTATTGGGTGAAAGATGTCATCTTTAGATGGTAGAATCAATCCATGCCTCATACAGTCTGAGCATGTGCTGTGTCAAGGAGGAATGGTTTGGAGAGTGACAGGGACATCACACTGGAGAACCAGGCTTCTGTTGCTGCCATCACACAAATTCCAACTCCCTGAGAACACAGGCCATCATGGGGGTAAAGAATGCTGTCCGTGGGCCAGTGATGGAGAGAGTAAGACGTATGTGGTAGAGACCTCTAGTTCTCCCACACATTGGGTTCTCTACTACTCCCGAGCCACATCACCTGCTTGCAGTTAGGTGCAGCAGTTTAACAAGTTCTAAGCAAAAGGCTGTGAGTGCAGACGGAGTGGGTCGGCTTCAGGCTGACGCGTTTCTTTGCCCTAAGCCGGCACTCCCTACCCTGAGACAGCAGCTGAGCAGGCCTCCAGGTTCACATGGTGCAGCTATAAGCTAGTGGTTCTTCTCTCAGCCTGGTTCCTGGGTGACTGGGTGGCCCAGACACCCCCGCCACATAACATAACACGAGATGCACGTGAGTGAGATGTAAGCTGACGTGCACTAAGCCACTGAAATCGTGGGGGCTATTTGTTACTGCAGCATAATCTAAATTAGCTGGACTGAAGCATTTAAATGATGTGGGCCATGGGAATGGTGGCAGCTAAGCTGGATAGACTGAGCATGCTAAGGAGTTTGAAGAACAGTTGGTTATTGCTTTATCGTAGACATAATACAAAAAAGTTTCAATGATAACAGGTAAATACCTCTTGAAAACTTACAGAACAAGTTGAATCTTTAGGAGAGAAAGTGCTGCTTAAACAAATGAAATGGGTGTTTCTTCTGGGATGATGTGTGATTTAGGAGAGAGAGCATTAGAGACAGACTCAAGTTTGAATCTTGATTTGGTCATTGAAATGGAGAATTAGTGAATTTTCTCAGCTTCAAATTCTCCTTTAAATTAGACTATACTTTAAAAAACTGGGGTCATTGTGAGCATTAAAATAATAAATATACATAAACACCATTTATATACAGTGCAGCAGATTGCCTACACTATGATCGACATTTAAAAATTATTAGTTTCTCGATCCCTCTGCTACAGATGAAAGGCCAGAAACTCTAAGAATTCTTTGTCAGTAATTATTTCCTATTTTTTTTAAGAAGACAGAAAGTATAAATTCTAGAGAACATTTTCTTAGGCATTAGCATAGGTACAATAATCTTGGCATCTAAAACTAAAAGCTTACTTTTACCGGCAAAGAATTTTGACCAAAAAGTTTAAATCTTTCCAGAAAACTTCCACCTAAGCTACTCTCACAGATGCTCCTTTTGCTATGAGTTTGTACGTGAAAGCAGGTGGTCTTGGAATTTGGGGTTCTATTTCCCCCCAAGGTAAAATGTGTTGCTGTTTTTACATTTCCCATTATTTGAGTAATAAAGCACGTAAGTAGACGCCAGGAGCCTTCCTCCCAGAGGCTTTCTCCTTTGTTGTACTGCATAGTTTTGGTAAACAACACACTTCCCATTTCAGTCTGCTGAGACCCCAGTAAAGCAAGGCTCCCAGCGTTCTGGTTGACTGCGCCAAATAATGACTGTAGGGAGACATCGTCCATCTCAATCAGGAAGTGTAGTACCTGGAGCCTCTCCCTCTGTGTGTGTCACTTCTCATCAGGTATGTGGATTCTGCCACTCCGTGGGCTGAATGGATAGAAAAGAGAAAGATCCTTTAAAATACTCAGAGTTGATGTAAAAGTCTGAAGTGTGCAGGAAGTGAATGCACCTCAAGCATGCCTTCCTCGGAAAATGTGATAGTCCTGATCTACAAATTACGACGGTGCAGATAAGGACTAACCAATGCACAAGTGATTTGCCCAATAAACCTATAAAATATAAATTTGCTCCACTTAGATCTGAAAGTGTGTTTTTCACCCTCATGGAAAAAAATGCATTTCAAAAAGGTTTCTCACTGAGAAAGAGAACGTATAACCTCAAGTCAAGCAGTTCAGAATAAGGCTGTGAGGAAAGCCTGTACTTCTATGTGAGATTAACCAAGTTGTGGCCCGCCATGCACTAGACGTGTAAAGTATCTCAGACAGGGCCTGGACAGATGCTGAGGTACAACCAGAAGAAAGCCAACCACGGGTAGCAGAAGAGGTCACGCCACGAAGGACCTGGAGAGCCAGCTCAGGAGTGGTTGGGAAAAAGATCATAAAGCTTTGACTCTAAATTACCAGCATGTTTAGTTTCAAACAGGAAGAGAATGGGTCATGAGATGTCTGTAGTGTAGTGTAGATATGGACGTGGAGTTCAGGGGGTTATTTTGAACACCGGGTGAGTCTGGAGCCCTGTTTTCAGGTATCTCTTGCTCTTCAGATTAAAGATTTTAGTCATGATCTTATTTGTTACCTTTCTGGTTTAAATCTGACAACATTTACTTTTTCCAAAAGTTACCAAACAAAATGACACTATCAAAAGTTGGAATTATGAGGGACTTATTCAAAGGATAAAACATTTATTTTGTAAATACTTGTGCGATATTAAATTTTAAGAGACAGAAGAAGGGCAATAGTGAGGGTTATGCCACCAACAAACAGGATCCTGAGTGTGAGTTATGCCGCTGAGGCTCATCAGATAAAGGTTGTGCATACGTGGACTTGAATAACACAACATAGAAGTCACTCAAGAAAACTCACCAGAAACTTCACCCAGTGGCATCCATTAATAATAACAATAACTTTCCGATCAAATTATTAAGCACCTACTATAGAATTTATTATTCACAAAAATAGTAGTAATAGTAATAATTAAATTTTACCTAATGAGATACTATATCATCTTATTTTTATTTAAAGTCACACTTCAATACTAATTGTATCTAGCAACAAACAATAAAGCAATATAAAAGGTCCATTACTAGGCAGGGGATTAATAATTAACATAGCAAGTACTTGGAACCCAGAAGAAGAAGCTCTTGCAAGAAGATTGACTTGGGAGAACAAAGATAACTCAAATGATATTTGTGGACTGAATGAGTGAAAGAGGTGAGTATGAAAGAGAGAATGATGTAATTTTTGCAGGATGGGATGCTTTGGGATTCACATGGGAGGTTTTACTTGAGCTGAGGCTGGATAAGGTTTGCACGAGATCGTGCACAGGTGATTTGGGGTGGGGTTGTACTGAAGAAGGAACAGCATAGCAGAGCATCCACGTCCTTCGAGTAGCAGAGGCGACTGCTGCAGGCTTTGTGCAGCAACAGGAACATGGCAGCGGCACATGGATTAAACACACATGCCCAGGCAAATGCACATGAAATGTCTGAGGCTTGTTTCTGAGTGGCTCTAGTTAACGACTCCTCTGATTTAATATGAGCTGTTAAAAAGAATCACTGCATTTCAACCAAATTATCATACCACTAAAAATGTTCGTCAGCCTGTCAGTGTTGTGCCTGCAACTTGAACCCTCTAACGATTTAACTTTCATGTAATATTCAATCTCTTTTATCATAAAAGTGAAGATACATAACTCAAGTGCAAACAGAAAAATCTTTCAGCTCTCATCAGGGAGCTGCTTTAAGGGCTCAGGGCCCCCGTGACCCTCAACTCGGTGTGAACAGCTTAGCATGAGAACATTGGCTGAAAAAAACAAGCATTTTGCACTAGCAGATGGAATGTGTGGCCATTTCTGAAGAGGAACAAATGTATGAATTTAATTAGAAAGGGATTTGACAGCTCCTTTCCTTTGGTTGCATAATTTTGGAGACAAATGGGATAAAATGCATGTTTTCTTCTTACAAAGATACACTATTGCAACATTTTCTCATTCCCTCTTTTTCCTGATATTCTATATGCCTCCTCCAGTTTAGGAGAAAATAAACGATATTATTTATGCAACTTTTCTTTCCAAATCTGTGGTAAGGTCTGGTTATTTCTGTGATTCTTTTAACAGGAGATTCAATTGGCATGCGTGCACTTAATTTATGGCTGGCCAAGTGCTAACAGCAGCCTGCCTTTGAAACCACGTGCCTCACACCACCCTGAGCGGTTTATCAAGGATGTTGTGGAGTGGAGAAAATGCAGTCTTTTCAGATGGCAAGTCTCAGTGCATTGCATTACCTTTACAGGGACTATTTCAGGGACACAAACAGCAGCCTGCCTTTGAAACCACGTGCCTCACACCACCCTGAGCGGTTTATCAAGGATGTTGTGGAGTGGAGAAAATGCAATCTTTTCAGATGGCAAGTCTCAGTGCATTGCATTACCTTTACAGGGACTATTTCAGGGACACAATCCTTATCTTCACAATATTTTAAAGGAAGAACTAAGGACAAGGAAAGTGTCCTTAATCTCAGTCCAATTCTTGATATTAAGTAACAAAAGTTTTCTGAAGGGTCGGTGTGAAGAAAGTGTTTGCAGAAGCCTCAATAGACAGCAGCCTCCTTATGTGTGGCATCCATAAGAGGATTAAATGACAAACCTAGGGCATAGATATACCTTAAGCAATAATGTTTTTGACACTAGAAATTTCTTTAACTTTTAAAGTAGAGATAATACTAACCCTACTTACCAAACTGAGGCTGATTAAGTGCAATAATATATGCAGACAAACTGAAGGCAATTAAATATGAAGAATTACCACGGCTACTGCTGCCCCAGACTGGTCCAAGCTCTTTCCCCACTGGAAGTCATGCTGTTTAGTGACAGGATGTTATCTGGTGAGTGTGAGACTGCTCTCAGTGTCTCAGGTCCATGCCAGTGGGAAAGACCTCATATGCTGAGGCTCCCCATAACCATATGACTGGAGCTCCCTCTGAAGCCTAGGCAGGGCCGCCTGCTCCTTAAGCACTATGGTACCTGAACTGCACCTGACTAATCAAGTCTTTTGTTCTCTTTGTGACCCTTGTACTTTGCTCACCTGCCCATTGAAACCCGGACCTTCACAGTACTGAAAGGAGCAGCAGAGATGACGTGAATGGTAGACGTCCAGAGATGACGTGGATGGTAGACGTGAGGACGGCAGACGTGAGGACAGCTCCTGCAAAGGGACTTTCCATCTTCTTCCATGTCAGGTGAAATGGCAAAAGGGTTGAGGTGAGACACAGCCTAGCCTAAGTGACCCCTGAAAACAGGGTGGAGGAATCATTCTATTTATTCATTGAACAAATACATATCAAGTCATTGCTAGATACCAGGTCCTTGATCCATACATAACACAGAAAAGCAGAACATGCATCATTCCTGCACTTTTGAGACAGAGTTTAGCAATCGACACCTACAATAGAAAACTAAAACAATGCATACGTGAGATCAGCACCTTGAGGAAGAAAACAGGGCTCCATGAAAGAGAAAAACAGGCATGAGAGTGGTCAGTGGTAGAAAGACATCAGTGTGATTGTAATTCTGAAGGCGAGGCCTGAAGGCATAAAAGAGGCAGCCATGAGAAGGTCAAAGAGAGAAACGTTCCAGACTGAAGATACAGCATGAGTACAGGTCCAAGGGAGGAAAGGGAGCTCCGTGTCCGGGGAAATGAGGGTTTACTTGGGCTGGAAACAAGAGCAAGTGATTCTAGAAGCAAGGTCAGGCTGCGTGCACGCCTTCGGCATGAGAAGCTTCTGTACGGAAATGCCCTGGGTGGCAATTATGTTAAGCAGAAGAGTGACATGACCCAATTTGAATTTTATTTAATTTATTTATTCTCTTCTTCAAGTGATTTATTGAAGGAGGTCTCTCAGGATGTGATTTTTTTAAAGTTAACTTTTTATTAAAACATATTGATTGTACATATTTATGTGGTACAGAGTTATATTTCAATACATGTATACAATGTGTGATGATCTAATCAGGGCAATTAGCATATTCATCATTGCAAAACTGAATCATTCCTTTGTGATGCAAACATTCGATCTCCTTTCTTCTGTTTGTTGGACAACATGCAGTAAATCATTGTTCATTAGAGATTCCTGGGTCAACTGGACACTGATAGGACCTATTATTCCTGTCTAGATGCAATTTCATATTTGTCAACCAGCCTCTCACTTCTCTCTTCCACTTTCCTCTTTCCCACCTGTATAACCACAGTTTTTCTCTTTTAACACTTAAAATTCTTTATTTATGTCTGTCTGTCTGTCTGTCTGTATGTATGTATGTATGTATTTATTCTTTGTTTTCTGTTTTGGGGTTTTTTTGTCTCTTTTTTAGCTCCTACATATGAGTGAGAACATGTGGTATTTCTCTTTCTGTATGTATGTATGTATGTATGTATTTATTCTTTGTTTGTTTTCTGTTTTGGGGTTTTTTTTGTCTCTTTTTTAGCTCCTACATATGAGTGAGAACATGTGGTATTTCTCTTTCTGTGCCTGGCTTATTTCACTTAACATGACTTCCTCCAAGTTCATCCATGCTATTGTGAATGGCCGTGTTTCATTCTTTCTTATGGATGAGTGGTATTTCATTGTGTATATATACCACATTTTCTTTGTCCAGTCATCTGTGGATGGACATTTCGGTTGGTTCCATACCCTGGCTATTGTGAATAGAGCTGAGATAAACATGGGAGTGCAGATGTCCCTTCAACATGATCATTTCCATTCTTTTAAATTTTAAAAGATTGCTCTGGCTGCCCCAGCAATGATGGACTTGAGTGGACCAAAAATGGAATCTGAAAGGCTACTCGGGGCTATTATTATTTTATAGAAAAAGATGATGCTTTGAATTAGATCGGTGGTTAGGAAATCAGAGAGAAGTTGATGAGTTCAGGGTTTGTAGAAGCCTGATCAATAGGATGTGTGGATGTGGAGAGGGGTGGTTCAGGAAGGACTCCAAGTTTTTAAGCAAATTTGCCATAGATGATTTGAGATTGGTCCTATTGTCAGAGACAAGGAAGGCTGAGGGAACAGGATTTTTTAAGGGATAACACATGGATGTGTTTAGGAGAGCAGAAATTAAGATTCAGTTTTTGACATCCTAATTTTGGAAATCAGTGAGACATGTTAGTAAGATGTCTCTGGGCAGCCGAACATGCACTCCAGGGTGGTATTTTATCTAGGTACGAAATGCATGAAATGTAAGTTTTGGAATTGCTAGTTACCTAGATGATAATGATATTTAAAATCATCTGAGACAAGATAAAAGAGAAGGGCAAAAAGTCAGCACGAAGCTCTGAGGGAGAAAAGTATTCACAATTCTACTGGTTTCAACAGTTAACAGGAAAAATGGGAAGTGTTTGGGGAGGGGAAGGTATGGGGGAGAAAAAAACTGCAGGAAGCAAATTAGCAGCAATGCGGAGGACTGATAGCTACCACAAGAAGCTACCAAAAGGTAAGGAAAGATTATTCTCAGAGTCTCAGGGAGAGCATAATCCTGATGATTACTCAATTTGGGACATCTGGTCTCCAGAAGTGTAACAGAATAAATTTATGTTGTTTTATGTCACTCAGTTTGGGGTACTTTGTTATGGCAGCCATATGAAGGTAATATATCATTGTCAACAGTTGGCACCAACAGTGGTCCAAAAAAGCAGACAATAAAATTGGGTTCTAGAGCTGGATTACCTGCTGGATGGGTGGCAGTAAAGTATCCACCACTGGTGGTGGGTGGAATACAAATATTCTTCAGCACGAGTTAAAGCACTATTGTTAGAATTTTCACTGGGGATGAACTGGGTTGACATATCAGCGAAAGGATGTGAACTGAAAGGGTGAATGCTTTAGTTGACAGAAAAATGGGACAGATGGTTGTTATACGGGCAATGGAATTAATGGAGTTGGTGACTGGGGAAATTATTAATTTGGGAAAACCTAATAGAAGATCAGCAATTAAAGACTAGGTGTGAGAGCCAGATGCATATGTCGTAGGACATGACTCTCATCTCCTGCTGCTGGATGGCACCAGAATGTATGACTTGGCAATGGACTAACCGATACATGTAAAAATTGTGAATTCTAGATTCTCCTGAACCTACCAGACCTCAGAAGAGCCCTACACCTCCAGTTAGAGGTTAGTGCTCCTCCCTGTCTTGAAAATGGTGCAGAGAACTCTGGTCTACAAAACAAAGTATATCTCTATCAGGATTTAGCCCAACATCTGCTTCTGAGTGGAAGACCAATAACCAGGGAAAGGCTGAGACTGAAGGGAAGAACAGGGGTCCCCTTCCCAGCAAGGACAAGGCACCCAATAGCAGCATTCACTGGCTCTTTCTCATGCACCCCTCACTGAAGCTTGTTGCCAGCCCCTTAAAGGTACAACTGTGATGATAGCCGGTGACAACGGGAGCTGTCTTCCTTGGAGCTGTGAGGCATGGTAGTTCTGCTGGAAGGACACTGCCAGTGTGCCAGGTCACTACCTAAAATTGTGACTAGTATACGTTGCTTAGTCCCCAGGAGTTGGGATACATAAGTGTAGGATATAATAGTAGAAGTAGGAATGACTCAGTTTAAAATCAGTCCTAGGAGCCAACTTTGGGAAATTTGTAATTTCCCTTTCTGCAACTCTAGTCTTTGCAGGGTTATAGATTTTTAGTTCCCAAAGTGGGAAAGATTTCATCTGAGGATATATCATGAGTCCCATGGAATTTAAGCTATGGCTACTATTCAGGCACTTAACCTTCCTCATGGCAAAGTACCAGCAAACAAAAAGAGGAATTAAATTAGGATGGGATGTTCTGAAAAATTTCCCTCTTCTTTCCAAATTTTAAAACGAGCATATTATATTTTTAATGTTTAATTAACTTATTATGTGTAATCCTTCTATATGAACTTATTTCAGAATTAAAATCAAGGATTACACTATTTAAGGAACCATTCTCCTTAAACTTGTGTATAAATTTAAGGTTTGCTATGCCATTTTAGACATGAGAAATAAGCAACCCAGAATAGACGACATGAACTTTAAGGATTCCTTTCATGTCATAGCTCTTAATAGGAAGTTGGTAGACTTGAGGTTGTGGTTAGAAAGTTACAGGCTGCAACATACTATCAAAAATTGTAGACATATGATACCTACATTGATAAGTTGTGATTTCAGAACCATATAAAAAACAAAATTGTGAAAAATCTTTAGTCTCTGGCAACTATTATGAAAGTAAGTTATTTTGGATATTAAAATGAATAAAAACACATTTCTTTGGATGACAACTGTGAGTATATTTTTAAATGCTATTAACTGACAGTGCATCATGTTCAAAATGTCTTTAGCAGGTGTTCTCATGAAACAAAAGCTGTGTTGCTATAAAAAGTAAGTAACAGGAAATAGTTACATTAAAACAATATATAACAATGCTGAAATACAGGAAAAAAACACAAATCCTGCATGAACATTATTATATTCTTTTAGTATGATAGTTTATAATTCATACCAAAGAAAGGCACGTTTACAGTAATATTATACCTCCAAGGCAACTGAATTAATTGTTTTTCTAAGTTTAAAGGTAGCAGACTGTCAATGAAAAATCAAGAAAAAGAGAAAAGTCTTAAAATAATCTGAGTTAGTTATAATCCCTCCAGCACGTGATAAAACTGTTAACATGGTGATGATATACCACATTTCTAACTATTTTTTTTAATTTAAAGAAGAATAAAATAAATACTCTTTTGCAACCTGCTTATTTTTTTCATTAGTACAGGATGAAATAATGTCCACATGAAACACACATTGATATTCTGAGTTCAAATACCAGCTTCATATTCCATTAGAGACATAGATCCCCAGGTACTTAACTCATCCCCAGTATGTAAAAATTTTCCCTGATTTTATTTTATTGCACTTACAAACATTGCTGCATTACACATATTTCTACATGTAACTTTGTGCATTTGTCCAATTATTTCCTTTAAACATGGTCTTAGAAATGGATGCTCATAAAAGCTTGTTATGACTACTGACAAACTGCCTTCTGTGAAGCAGACACTCGTAGTGAATGGTGTCCCTGAAGTCGTGTAGTGTGGTATCTTACTTCTTGTAAGATCGCAGCCACTTATACTAATTTATAACTTACTTTGTGTATAGAATTGTTAATTCCCCATACAATGTAAAAGTGAATAAAAATTTCTTTTAATCTTTGCCAATTTGGTAAAGGGCATTAATTTAAAAACACATATTTTAGAAACATTTTATCTTGAAAACAAAACATAGAATCAATGCAATAAGGAGAAAAAATTTATTTTGATTAATAGTCTTGAGTTAATAAGTGTATAATGTTCAGATGAATAAAAATTTCTTTTAATCTTTGCCAATTTGATAAAGGGCATTAATTTAAAAACACATATTTTAGAAACATTTTATCTTGAAAACAAAACATAGAATCAATACAATAAGGAGAAAAAATTTATTTTGATTAATAGTCTTGAGTTAATAAGTGTATAATGTTCAGCAAGTATTTCGTATCTATGGATAAATGACAAGGCATTTTTATGTATCACTGTCTTCCAATGTGCAGTGCTGGCATGGTGAGATGGTAGAAGGGTCACTATGACTTATCTCGAGGGATGTGCATCAATTTCTTATATTAGGAGGTTTAACTGGTGCACACACAAAAGTTGGTTAAATATTGGCTGAAATGTAACATAAACGATAAGAAACATGGAAAATTTGGTAGACTATTTTAGGTAAATGCTGTTATGACTTGAATAAAATGATATACATAGTGACTATTGACAACTTTGCGTGAAGATAATATTGAATGATTAGTATGGCTCAGATAGTTGAGTACAACTTTAATAGGATTATCACACCTTGTTAGAATGTTTCTTTGGTCTGTATATTTGGTTGTCATGTCTCATCTGTAGAATTCTATAGTCTTAGAATGGGAGCTGTGTGTCTTGTGGTTACCCCAAGAAGANGGTCACTATGACTTATCTCGAGGGATGTGCATCAATTTCTTATATTAGGAGGTTTAACTGGCGCACACACAAAAGTTGGTTAAATATTGGCTGAAATGTAACATAAACGATAAGAAACATGGAAAATTTGGTAGACTATTTTAGGTAAATGCTGTTATGACTTGAATAAAATGAAATACATAGTGACTATTGACAACTTTGCGTGAAGATAATATTGAATGATTAGTATGGCTCAGATAGTTGAGTACAACTTTAATAGGTTTATCACACCTTGTTAGAATGTTTCTTTGGTCTGTATATTTGGTTGTCATGTCTCATCTGTAGAATTCTATAGTCTTAGAATGGGAGCTGTGTGTCTTGTGGTTACCCCCAGAAGATGGGGTCAGTTCTCCACTCAAATCTGGTTCGGATGTCTAGACTAGGCTCCACACACGGCAAGAGGGTGTGAACAAATTTATTACTTACACACTGAGGTTTTGTGGGAAGAGCAGGGCAGGCTTCCAACTTGATCTGAAGCTGTTGGAGTAGAGAGAGGGCCAATTGGCTTTGGTTTCTCTTATGATTAGAGGGTGGGTAGGTTCCCTTACAGGGACCAGGGTTTATGTGGCTTGAACTTCCTTGCAAGCACTGAGGGAGACAGCACCCAGGCTTACCTTTGGGCTTGACCAGATGCAGGGCTACAGAAAAGGGCAAGGTGTGGGGCTTAAACACCGTCAGCAGCCAAGTATCCAAAGTGGAGTCAGACTCTTTACTAATCTGTAAATGGCCTAAGAGTTGCACTGGAACTCAGCTCCGCATCAAGAAAATGTGGAGCATGACACATATGATTTCTAGTGTCCTTTCCCTCTCTGCCATTTCATGTTCACTAATTCCCACTTTCACTACTTTATAGTACACATAAGGAAACAGAGTTTCAAAAATGCTAAATAATTACACATTAGATTGTAAATGCCAAAGCTAATGCTGGTAAATTTGGAACTTCTGGCTCCTGCCACAGTACTTCTTCTATATTCAGAACTGTGTTGGGATTTAGTTTAAAGGCAGTTACAAATATATCACATATTGCTGAACTAAAAAACTTTAATATTCTTAAATGTTCACCGATCTGCTGGAAAGCCTGAGCTGCTTTATTTTATTACCAGGACAGCCCAGTGTAGTGATCATCATTTAGAAGAAAGTAAAATAACTATGCTCTGGGACAAGGGAGAGTAAAATTTAACAGACTAGCCCTCCCACTGTCAACCCTGTAAAACTGGACAAAATATATGAGGCAATTATTTTCAAACAATGGAAAACAGACAGGGCAAAACTCCAATCTCTTAGAGAAAAGACACTCATGTGGTGAACACATGATTGCCCACTTTTCCACCTGGGGATGGTTGCTTGATCACGGTGCAGTGAGCTGCTGTACAATTAGATTAGAGTGGACCCACTGAGATGAGATGGTAGGGATCAGAGATCAAGGCAGCTGCAGAGGCAGGAACCAGCAGAGCTTAGCTGACTCATGGAGGACACCGTTATGCACAGGGTCTACTGGAGGTAGTTTTCTGGCCTGACATAATATGTTCACTCTGTGGTTGTCTTGTGCTTCCCTAGGCCTTTTGATTCTTTCTTGTACCATCTGCTATGGTAGGAACTTCATGTGGTATGAACCATGCTTTATCCTAGCTTCTAAGAGCCATCCTAGCAATGTGTTAGAACAGTCTTCCAAGGGCCTTGACAGAATGCTAAGCCTTGCATCCCTTCAGAGTTCTCCCATATTGATTCAGCACCTTTGGTATGCAGTCTCATCACACACACTCTTTGGGTCCCTCGTGGTTCATCGTGGCTGGGTCCTGAAGCTCTGATGAGATGGTGTATGGTTCCTTTCCTCTTTAGCAGGCTCTGACTTTCCCCAGTTATTAATCTGCAGGTCAGGAGTGCAGGTGCATCCAGGTATTGATGGAGTACACATTGTCATGCAGGGCCGAAGTATCTGCATCGTCTTCAAGCAAGGGAAGAGTACTAGTTTGTAATAAGGAGAAGTGGGCACTCTTCGACCCCTAGAGTCTGCTCCATTTTTAAACCCTAACAGCCACTACCTGGTGAGTCTCACGATCTTCCCTTAGGCGTGTGCATCCCAGCCTTAAGCAGCAAAATTGCAGGACACTCCAATGTTGTATACATGGACTTCAACATAGTATTGCAGGTCTTTGTCAATGCAGTAACAGTTGGGGGTAAGAAAACACATCGCACAGGAAGAGATCAAACTATATTTATTTACAAATGACATGATTAAATGCATAGAAAATCCAAAGGAATCTACATAAAAGCTGCCAGACATAAGAAACATTTTACAAATCTTTCTTACTACAAAATCAATTTATCAAAAATCAATTAAATTTCTATATACTACCAGTGAACAATTGAAAACTGAAGTTAAAAAATCAGCATCATATACAGTAGCACAAACTCATGAAATACTTAGGTATAAATCTAATAAAGCATGGACACGATATGTAGCTCTAATCTGTAAAATACAGATAAGAGAAATTTTTAAAAAGACAAATAAATGGAAAGATATACAGTGTTCATGATCTGGAATATCCAGTGTTGTTAAATGTTCGTTCTCTCCAAATTAATCTCTATAAATTAATTCAGAGCAAGTTCAAACTAAGTTTGTCAGACTCTATTGTAAATGTTAAAAAATCTATTCTAGAATTTAATAGAAATTCAGAGGACCTAGAGTAAGCATGATAATTAAAAGCAAAACAGTTTTCTAGAATTTATCCTCTCTGATTTCAAGACTCATTATAAAGCTACATTAATCAAGACTCTAGGGTATTTGATTAAAAATAACTGTATAAATTCAGAAACAGACCCACATACATATGGTCAACTGACTTTTGATAAAGGCACTAAAGGAATTCAATGGAGAATAGTACTGGTGCTAGAAAAATTGATATTCCACACGTGAAAGAGTGAACCTTGACCAACAACCCAGACTATACACGAGAATTACCTCAAAGTAGGTCCTAGGCCTAAATGTAAACATATAGACATCTAAAAGCATAAAGCTATAGAATAAAAAAAAGAATAAACCTTTTGACCTTTGTTTAGGCAAAAATTTCTTGTGTAGGACACTAAAATCATGAAATATGAAAGACCGAGTAATTGCACTTAATTAAAATTTAAAAAAGGTTCTTTGTAAGACTCTATTAAGAAAATGAAAAGACAAGTCTTATACTGGATGAATATACCTGCAAAACTACATAGTTGATAAAGGGCTTTTAAACAGAATATAAAAAGCTTTCAAAATTAATTAATAACACCCTGAAAAAAAACCCAATAAAAAAGACAGGTAGAAAATTCAATAAGACATAAGATAGCTCACCTAGAAGATATTCAGGTGGCAATCAAGCACAGAAAAATATACTGCATATTGTTAGTCATTGGGATGTCTAAATTAAAACCTCAATGGGATACCACTACGGACCTATTACAGTACCTAAGAAAAAAAAAAAAAAAAAAAAAAAAAAAAAAAAAAAAAAAACCCTGACCATACCAATGTGGTGAGGACGCAGAGCAGTGGAACTCTTGTGTGAAAATGAAAGTTTAAGAAACATTCCGGCAGTTTCAAGTGAAGTTAGACACATGCTTACCACATCACCCAGGAATCCCATTACTAGGTATTTACCACCTCCAAAAACAAAAACAAATGTCTTACACACAACCTCATTTGCAAATGTTTGTGCTTGAAATAGGGGATTTCTGGGGTCCTATCTACTTCTGAAATTCAGTGAGCGAAATGTATTTTCTCTTATGATTTAATTACTCTCAGATGTGGGTTTTCAACAAAATAGTCTATCGTGTGCTGAGAACAAGTATCTAATAAGGAAGTTTATATGAGCTTTCAAGTTAAAATGCTTTAGAGCCTTTCCCCCTTTCCCTTTGCATAACTTGTTTTTGGACTCAGTGTTGAGCTCCTAAAAGTATTTGTGGAAACTTTAAAAAGTGTACATTTAAAAAAATTTAAACAAATTAATTCACCCACATACACACACAAAAAAAACCCGGGGGTGGGGGGGTGGGGAAGAAGATAGAACAACTATACTTTTATGAAGTTGTTACAACAAGCAAACGGAAAGGACATTCTTGGGGGGGAGGGGAGAGAGGGAGGAGGGAGGGAGGTGTCGGT
>NW_007735108.1:111575-117075 GCF_000696425.1 Galeopterus variegatus
TTAATTACTCTCAGATGTGGGTTTTCAACAAAATAGTCTATCGTGTGCTGAGAACAAGTATCTAATAAGGAAGTTTATATGAGCTTTCAAGTTAAAATGCTTTAGAGCCTTTCCCCCTTTCCCTTTGCATAACTTGTTTTTGGACTCAGTGTTGAGCTCCTAAAAGTATTTGTGGAAACTTTAAAAAGTGTACATTTAAAAAAATTTAAACAGATTAATTCACCCACATACACACACAAAAAAAACCCGGGGGTGGGGGGGTGGGGAAGAAGATAGAACAACTATACTTTTATGAAGTTGTTACAACAAGCAAACGGAAAGGACATTCTTGGGGGGGAGGGGAGAGAGGGAGGAGGGAGGGAGGTGTCGGTGATGGGCCATAATAATCATATACATTGTATATTGACAAAATAAAAATTTAACGAAAAAAAAATAAATAAATAAAACTCATAAAAAAATAAAAAATAAAAAAATTTAAACTTAACTCACAGGGCTTAAAAAGGGTACATATTTGTAATATCTGCAAAGAAATTTGGCTTTTCCAGTCTACCTATGACTGTGTTGCCAAACATATTTTGAAAACCTCGTTCAAACAATAAGGTTGTATTTGCTCTTATCCAAAGATAATATTAAATATTCTAATGACTGACCCAAGAGCATAAGAATATGATTAGTAATATGAAATTGACAAAGAAACTACCTTGTGCCTCAGTCTTATGTAGGCTCTATGTGTAGCTACAAAGTCACACTTCAGGTCATTGCGCAAAAGCAATTTTGGGAAAAGATGGAAGATTGAAGCCTCAAACCCAGGCCTGCATGAAGCATTAATATTTCCAATATATGTGCTAGTGATAAGAACAGCATAAGTTTTTTTTTTTTTTTTTCCTTTTTGTCTTTTTTTGTGACCGGCAACAGATCGCAACCTTCAGTGTCGCGCCTGTACCGGACCGGGACCGGCCACGGGATCGCAACCCTCAGTGTTGCTCCCGCACCTCGCTCAGCCAGTGAGCGGTTGGTCTGTATGTGGGATCCGAACCCTCGGCGGGAGTGCCGCCGCGCTTCCCAAGCGGTGCACTGTAGCAGTGCGCCACCGGGCCGGCCCATCAGCATAAGTTTTTATGCACATTATTTGTAATTTTTTTCACATATTTTCTTCATTATTGTCACAGTATTGACATGTGAGGAGCCCCAAGGAGGATAAGTCACTTGTCCAATTGCAGAGTCAGTGGTGAAACCAAGTTTCCCATGCTCTCCAAGAGCTGAACTCGAATGGTGTCTTTAACTTGTAATGTTCTTCTTTCAATCTAGGAAAGCTTGTATGTACACCCATGCCATTGCATGGAATATACCGAAAGAATAGTCTAAAAAAAGAAGATGTATTTTAATTACAAATTATTATATGAATCTATATCCTTATTTACTTTTTACTTATAAATTATTTCAATCCTTATTTACTTTTTACTTATAAATTATTTCAAATTACATGATAGGCAACTAATAGTATAACAGAATATATACACTAGCCAATGATATAAAACAGATTGCTAGTACTTTACCATATGAAAGTCTTACTTTTTAAATCATTACATATGCAAGTTTGTATCCATATAGTAGTTGTAATCATAATAAAAATGATAAATAATACCAGCTAATTACAAAAATTTTTCTATAGGAAAATACAAAAACTTTCTCACTAAGAAAACAAAAACAGAAAGACTTTACTTCTGACTAGGAGAGGGTAAGACATTTCAGAATAACTTCTCCTCGACAAAGAACTAGAAAACAAAAAAGTCAAGACAGAACTATTTTCAGATGTTAGACAACAGGAAATACAGGTCTGGGATTCTGGAGAATAGGGGAACAGATTAAATGAATCCGAACATTGTCCTGACTTGTTCCTAAGACACTTTTCAAATGAGGAGACCCAAACCAGTCTGATACAAACGAACACTTACTGTGGAATTCAATTTATGTAGAAATCTATGAAATATAAATTTACTCCACAATGGCAGAAAGAAGTTTAGTTGTTGCGTGAATGTGGGAGTGGGAGATTTGACTGGGAAGGAAACCGAAAGAAACTTCTGTTTGTGACGGAAATGCTCCATTAAATCAAATGTGGTGTTTAAACAGACATGAAATGCAGAGTATTTGGAACTCACTTATCAAGCTACACTTAAAATTTATTCATTTTATTATATATAAAGTATTTCTCAAGACAATTTTAATAATTCAAAAAACAAAGGTGAATATAAATGAACAGTTAATTCCAGTATTAAATCATTAAGAATTCATAAGAATACATTTTTTAAAAATATAGAGGTGAGAAATTAATGTTATAGGACAGAAAATTAGTAGAAGAGAAAACCCCAAATCATTTTTGGTAGAATGTTGTTTCTTGGTATCCGTAGGGGATTGGGCTCAGGACCTCCTGCGGATACTGAAATTCATTGACGTTCAAGTCCCTGAAGGCATGGTACTTCCTATAACCTGCACACATCCACTCCTATACTTTAAGTCATCTCTAGATTACTCATAATACCAAATGCAATGTAAGTGCTGTGTAATTAGTTGTTATACTGTATTGCTTAGAGAATAAAAACAAGAAAAAAATATGTACATGTTTAGTGAAGATGCAATTTTTTTGTCAAGTATAGTTGGTTGAGTCTATGGATTCAGAACACATGATGTAAAGGGCTGACTATGTTTAATAGGATAAATGAATCTTAACAAGCACAAGAAAGAAAAATATATAAATACACCATAATAATATTGATTAAGCATATGTATAACCTAAGAGATAGAGGCAATGAGTAAAATAAATGTTAACAAATTGTAAATATTGCTCTTCAATATAAATTTAAATGAATGAAACTTGATATGAGAAACTGTTGAATATAAATGTGGCAATGAGTATGGATTCATTTTAATAGTTGACAAAGAAATATCCCAAATTCATGCATGTACAAACAGAATTATGGGTGAACACTAATAAAACTTGACAGAACACATAGTCCCGTTGTATTTAAGAGTATCTCAGGACACTGGAAAAAATGTACAATTCCTAGATTCATTTTGTAAGTCATAATAAAAATGTGACAAATAGTACAACCATCTAAGTTATCAATATAAATTCAATCTCCTAAAGATTAACCAGTGTTGAGTAGATTATTACAATACAACCAGGAAAGATTTATTCTAGAAATACAAGCTTATTTAACATGAAACACTAATTGTGATTTATATAATAGGTCAATAAGGCGCAAAAACATATTGATAAAATGAGTGCATTCTTTTCCTTAAGATAAGTTTAGTGAGATAAACTTCACAAATTCTACCGCTTACCTTCTTAAAGTGTTCAATTCAATGTTTTTTAATGTGTTTACAGAGTTATATAATGATCAACACTATGAAAATTCCTGTACAAGTTAAGTCTGGATATATATTGACATCTCTTTTGAGTAAATACTTAGTAGTTGATTTCTAATTTTTTTGTGTGGTTTCTTTATTGGCCAGTTGTTTTTTTAGGAGTGTGTTGTTAATTTTTGAACTTTATATTGCTTTCTGGTTTAATTCCATTATATTTGGGGAATATAGATTATGAAATATAAATATTTTTAAATCTATGGGACTTTTTAAAATAGCCCACAGTATGTTCTACCCTGGAAATTGTTTTATGTGTACTTGAGAATAATATTTGGCTGTTTGGGGGTGAAATGTTATAGAAAACTGTGAGTTCTAGTTGGCTTATAGTAATAACATTTTCTATATTTTTATTGATATTCTGCCTAATTATCCTATCCATTACTAAAAGTGGGATATTGAAGTCTTTTTTATTATTTATTTGTCTAGTGTTCAAGTTTGTCAGTTCTTGATTTATGTATCATTGAATTCTTTTGTTACGTGCATATATGTTTATAATTGTTTTGTCTTAATGGTGAATTACTTCTTTTATTATTATATCAGTCCTCTTTTAATTTCTGGAAACATTTGTGGTTTTTTTGTTTTAAAGTGCATCAAGTGTGCTATAAGTATAACCACTCCAAATCTCTTTTGATTATTTTTGCAAGATATATCTTTTTTTATCCTTTTATTTTTAATGTATTTATCTCTCTGAATTTGAAGTGCATCTTCTGTACCTATAGAGAAAGCATTCTTTGTTAAAAGAAAATAATAAACATATAGGCTAGAAAATACTTCCTTTACATGATAAAAAATATCTACCTCAAAGAAGTAGCCAAAATCATGCTCTTCAGTGAAAAACAAACAAACATTCCTTTTAAACACAGAACAAGAAAAAAATACACATCAGCATTGCTATTTAAAAACACTGCTCTGTGGTTATTAAATGATATAGTAGAGATTTTATTTTAATAAGAGGAACAAAATTTAAATTAGAAGTAAAGTATGCCCACCCAATTTCTAGTACTCCTGATTAGCATTTCCTAATCTGCCTCTCTTGATAGTTCCTATAAACATCTTACATAGTATATATTTTCTTGTTTTAACCTCATATTTGTCAGTTTTTAGTATTTGCCTGCTAAAATGTTAACTTCCATGAGGGCAAGTACTTTTTTTCTTTTTTGTTACCTATGTGCCCCCGGTGCAATAATCAGGGCCTGATACCTAATAGTAGCTCAGTAGAAATGTGTAAATAGACAATGGAAAGATGAAATAAATTCTGCCTTGAAAAATAATTAAGGGAATCTGTTACAATCTTGTTAGAATTACTATGTGAGTTAAATAAGAAGGCTGGGTTAAAATGTCTATTAAATCTAATGAATTTCCTGCATGTCAAAATTAACTTCTGAAAATTTAGTGGAAAAAAGTCTCCTTCACAGAAGTAAGCAATATAAAAATTATGTATAAGAATTAACCTAACCATAGATATAAAAATACATTCTGTAAAAAAAAAATTAAATTGATACTGAGAAACACGTAAAATCTCCATAAATAGATATACCATGCTCTTGAATGGAATAAAATTAATGTTGTAATTGTCCCTAAGGTAATCTATGCATTTACCATGATCACATTTAAAATCCCAGTGAATGCCTTTAGGTGCTTGAAAATTCCTGAAGTCCACCTGCAATAATGCATCAATAAAAACATTCAAGAAAAGCAATGATTTGAGAATGGGGAAGGGTGAGATTTGCATTATGTATGTTATGATATTATACAATGTAGGAAGGATAAAAAGTATGTCCTCATCTGAAATTGGTACAACAATAGGCACACAGATCAAAGGAATAGGCTAGAACACCCCCAAACCACCTCACCCATACAAAGGAATTTAATGCATGAAAAAGTAATTCTCTCAAATCAGTAGAAAAATATGAATTATTTTAATTTGTAAAGAAATAATTTAAATTCTGAACTCACACCACATTTAAAAATTGCTTATAGATTGATTAAATATCTGAATGTATAACGTAGGAAACCATACTATTATGGTTTATAATGTAAGTGGAGATTTATTTAACCTTGGCGAAGGGATTTCTAA
>NW_007735108.1:117928-119242 GCF_000696425.1 Galeopterus variegatus
TTCAGGGAAGGTGAAAGTAGCACAGGTCTTGTGGAACTCAGACAGCACCGAGCTCTGACAGCTTTCTCCAGTGGATGGGGACGCAGCACTGCCACGGCTCGCTGGGGACCAAGGTCAAGAAAAGCCCAGTGGTTTTGGATTTCCTTAAAAGGAACACGTCTATTATTAGTGCAGGCATTGTTGGAATAGGGCTGTGACCCCGGCAATGACAAGGCCATGTTTGGCATCACAAATTTGAGAGTCTTATACGTGTTCAGAAACTGCCAGCAACAGATGCAAGCTTCATTAAGGAACCAAGGAATCAGAGGCAATTCTCTAAATGTTAAGTTACATTCCCCGTAAGACCTGGCTGCTTAGTTAAATTAATCGGAAAATTTATAATAGGTATCATTATATTCTTTTTTTCATAATTCAATGCCCACCTGAAGAACTTCAGAATATAAAGAATTCACCACAACCATGCAAGTGATCAATAATCATATAATCAATCAACTCATTATTATAAATTCAAAAGGGTCATTTTCAACTTCTAAAATGGCAACTATGAGGAAAAGCACACTACCTCATAATGATGAAGAGGTAGAGATAAGAGGATTTAACTGACACTGCTGGTGTTTGTATCAATATATGCTTTCTTTGGTGTCACTTGGAAATTTGCATCCAAATTCACTAAAATGCACATACTCTTTGATATGTTTATTCTATGCTACAAGTTAAAGAAAGAAAACAGTTAAGAATATGTATAAAATGTAGCCAGAAGAGCATTAATAGCATAAATTGCAAAATTTAGACAAGATCTCTCAAATGCTCCACAGTTGGATATATGTGGAGTATAAGTTGAGAGGTAATACTGAGCAAACATTAAATAGCATTGTGGAATTTTATATATTGGCATGAAAGAAATCAGAGTTTTAAAATTATATAGCGTTTTTATTTTATGTAAAAGATAGTACTCATAGTCTCAATAAGATTACTGCTGATATGTATATTGTTTCTTCTCACTTTTTGATATTTTAAGTGATCAAATTTTGATTGAGTAAATTCCATGTTATTTTTTATTCCCTTTTTTTTTTTTTTTTTTTTTTTTTTTGGTGGCTGGCCGGTAGGGAGATCTGCACCTGTGACCTTCGTGTTACAAGGCTGCACTCTAACAAACTGAGGTAACCAGCCATCAGTTTAACATTACTGTTTAAAATAAACAACTTGTTACATAAAACTATTTTGTTAAACAAGCATGGCTATACGGTAAAAGTGATACATGTTAACCCAGGAGATTGCATATTAATTATTCGATGAAACTGGTCTTGTGACTAT
>NW_007735108.1:120116-121455 GCF_000696425.1 Galeopterus variegatus
ACACAGTCAGATATTTCTATCAGTGCCTGTGTGAATTAACATTCTGTCAGTTCTCATGGGAATAATTTCATTTACCACTGAAAAGAGTTGTATGAAGATACAATATTCATGAGAAATAGTGGGACACCTCAAGAATATAAAAAAAATAATCCCTAGCATTTGAGGAATTTTACAAAGATAAAGCCAACTGATATTTACACAGTGCACTTCCATTTCAAGCATATATTCTCATATATTATATAATTTGAGCCTCTGCCTCAAATAGTGTATTAGTCCATTTCTGTTGCTTATAATAAAAGACACAGAACTGGGTAATTTACAAAGAAAATGAAGTTTATTGCTGACAGTTTCTGAATCTGGGAAGTCCAAAGTCCAGGGAACACACCTGGTGAGAGCCTTGGTGGTGGTGACAGTGACTGCAGAGTATCACATTGTGAAAATGGTGGAGCAGAGAGAGCAAGAGAGAGAAGGAGAGAGACAGACAGACTCTCCTCTCCTTTTAAAGCCCTCAGAACCACGCCACTGACCACCATTTTTAATCCATTCACTACTGCACGGTCCTACAATCAAATCACCTCTTCAAGGCCCCACCTTCAATTACCTTAATAGGATTTTTCACCCTCAGCAGTAACAATGTGGATTAAGCTTCTAAAATATGAAATTTGCGGAGCACAATTCAATCAAACCACAGCAAATAGTGAGGCTTTACTGTTAGTCAAATATTGTATCCAAGGAAACAGAGATGGGGACAAGTTCATACCGATAATAAATTGCAGAGCAAGAATTAAACTACTCAGATAAATAATAATATCTTTACTATTAATTAAAACTGAGACTCAAAAAGATCATGCAGACTGTCAATGGCAGAGGGGCCCCTCCAAGCCTGATATGCCATGCCGTTTCTGATACCCGCTGCTGCTTGTCATGAATGTGGCCGTATTAGATGATGTGAAAGAGAGTCAAGATCAAGTCAAGACATCAAACTGAATACATTTAACTTAATTCTATGATAGATTTGATTTGCTTGCATGTGTACAAGAGTTTGCAACAGAGGAAGGGAGTATTAGATATGAATTATGCCAGCAAGGAGTGTACGTCTATCATTGTGATAGAAAGAAAATACATTAGGATGTGACATAGCATGTGCTCTACTAGCAGCACCTACAGAATGCAGGATCTGCGCAGAGAAGTATCTCATTTACCCATGCACACCTGTTACCAGCTCACCCAGCCTCATTTCCACCACAAAATCCTCAACCTTTGCTTTGCCTAACATGCCTATTAGCAGAGGGGTGAATGTGTGATGAGTCACATCACCGAGGGCACCAAAGCAAAAACA
>NW_007735108.1:121969-126153 GCF_000696425.1 Galeopterus variegatus
CTATTAGCAGAGGGGTGAATGTGTGATGAGTCACATCACCGAGGGCACCAAAGCAAAAACATAATGAACAGTCACTGTCCTGGGCCACTGAGAGGTTTATGATGTAGAAACATGGTGGGAGCTTTCCTATAACATCCTGGAAGCTGGTGCATCTGGAAGACGGTAGACCCCGAGTGAGCACATTGTTTCTTCCTTTTACATCACTTTGAGGTTCACCTGCGAGGACATGCTGTCGAGTAGCTGACTGTGCACGAGCAGAAGGTGTTGTACTGTCAGATGACACAGAAAAGTTCTTACACATATAATCCATTATGAAGACACAGGCTCCCACCATTGTTTTGACAGTGAAACCCTTAGGTATTTAAGAACAGAGCTCTTCTTTGTCCGGTACCCCGAGCTCTTGGCTTGTCAGAAGCTCAGTGTCACCTTGAGGATAGTCTCTTTCTCTTCCCCCTGCAGGATATTCCCTTTCATTCTTCATCTTCTCTCATTGTACCTCTCCCTGGGAAGTCAGATGTACAATCGCAGGCCAGCGTGGAAACGACCCTCTGCTGCTGCGGCTGCATGACAGCTCTCAACACAAAGTCCCCAGAGTTGGGCTGACCGCCTCTTAATTGGCCACCATGGCTCGCTTTCCACTCTTGTTCTGTGCCAGAATTAGAAGCATTTCATGCAGACAAAGCTCCTCGAATTCCACGTCCTGACACCTTGCCTGTTCCCGATCATTCCAGGAGACACACACAGTTGTGGACCAGCAGCCTTCTTTCCAGCAGTTCCTCAAAGGTCAGAAAACTCCATGAGAATCAGAGAAAAGAAAATGTCAACCTGGGAATTACTGAATGTGTGCATGTGCAGAAGGCCAAATCTTTTAAAAGATAAATATCAGAGGCAGAGAGCATGCTGAGGGACCTTTATGTTTTCATGGTTTACTGTGAGATTTGTAACAGCCAGGCTGCTTGGTACAGTGTTCAATGCAGCGATCAAATGTCTCCATGATTTACCTTCATCTACTTTTCATCCTCTCACTTGCTCCTTCCACTCCTCATTTTCCACATTTCTGGGGGATGGGGGGGATTTTTATTGACCCAGATTAGATTATATGTTCACTACTAGATAACTTAACTGTGGCCAGGAAGTTAGTTATTTTCTTTAAAAAATTAATGGCTGCCCCAAATGCTTATTTAAAGAAGACTGAAAGACACTTTGTTTTAATTATGTATGACTAGAAGATCAAGGACTCTGCTACTGCCGCCTTCAGCAATACCAAGAAGAAGAAAAACATGTTACTAAGTTTCACTGGTGACTGAAATTTGGGGAAAGGTTAACATAAATAAAGTAGGCCTGACTATTCACCAGAAAGGTCACTCAAAACACCTCTCCCACTTCAGTACTTGCAGCCATGTGTCTAAGGAGTATTTTATTCCTGTCTTGCCTTGGAGACACAGACCCAGGAGATGGAGTGGCCGGACAGGAATGTGCTTTTATAGCAGAATAGTTTACACTTTGGAGTCACATAAAACATTAGGTGTGACTCTTCACCCCACCATTTCTTATCTGTAAAGTCTTGAGTGTAGTCACTTAGAAATCACTTAACTTCCTGAAGCCAAAGTTGCCTCACTTGTAAAATGGGCATAAGAATGGTGGTGCCTGTGTCTTGAGAGAGCTGGGAAATGAGAGCAAGAGATGCAGGTGACACTCTGAGCACAGCGCCCATCCTGCTTTCAGCTCTGTACTTCTGCAAAGAGAAATCAGACAATAGTAAGGTGTAGTTCAGCTTATTATTATAAGGAGGATGACAGCCATAGCTAGGTTCCCAGCTTCAGACACCTGCAGTGACATCCAGATAACTCCATCCTTTCAGGTCTCTTTTTCTCAGTAAGCTGGAAATAGTAAGGTGTAGTTCAGCTTATTATTATAAGGAGGATGACAGCCATAGCTAGGTTCCCAACTTCAGACACCTGCAGTGACATCCAGATAACTCCATCCTTTCAGGTCTCTTTTTCTCAGTAAGCTGGGATTAAGCCCAGAGCATAAACCAGATTCCTTTAAGGCTAAATAGAGTTTGGAGCAGGGAATGGAGTCTTTCTGTAAAAAGTGGTAGGATTGTAGACCCTTAGTCTACAAAGTGCTCAATTATTATTATACAGTGGTTTGGATTAAGTGTTCTAGGTTTTGAAGGCTAACCAGATGCTAACACACGAAGTAGAATTTTACTGTAACCATCTTAAAATTTATTTCCATGTGATGGGAGACATGATAAATGTGTTAATTTACTTTCTCCTAAAAACAAATATACTAATCAAAAACAATTCTAGTTACCACTGTGTTCAATTTAATGTAAGCTTTTCAGTGAGTTGAAACACACTGAGAACTTGTTGATTTAGAAATAATGATGACTTCCAAAAAATGANGTGAGTTGAAACACACTGAGAACTTGTTGATTTAGAAATAATGATGACTTCCAAAAAATGATGAATATTAACAAGATGCTTCTTCTAGACAGTGTAGGATGAACTGGATCAGTACATAGAGTTATGAGAGACTTTGGTGAGATTTTAAGAGCTGAGTTTTTTACAGATTTATCTAATAGTTTAATTGTATTTTGGTTTTTATACTCAGGAAAACCAAACAACTACACCTTGCATTCTCTTCACATATAGAGGAATTGTGATCATTTTTGGCCTTACCTTCAAATGGAAATCCTTATGCCATGTAAAAATTATTTGTCATGTCTAACTTCCTAGAGTGGTGATTCCTTAATGGTTAATTAATTGGGGGCAAGGGGCAGGGAATGAACTTGCACCATGTTGCTCTTAAAATATTACTTTTGAAATTAAAAAAAAATTAAAAAAAATAAAATATTACTTTTGCTGGTAGGTGGTGATACTTATTGGGGCAAGTGTCATCTTTACTAAACAGGGAACCATCAGATGCATTGATGGGCAATTTTCTCCCTGGCACCATTCCACAATGAAATCATCATTGCCATTTTAATTGCTCTTGACCTATGACCCAGCTCCAAATACAGTTTTAATGATTAATGGATGATGAAGTTCAGATTTTTTGCTTCATATCCCTCATTAACAAATTGATCTCTAGTTTCCAAATGATTAAGACAAAAATTTCTATTTAGTAAGGGAGTTGGTTTATTTTCTAGAGAAGCATATAAAAATAGAAAACAATCAAAATTAGCTAAGTAAAATTTTAATTTCCACTGCTTTAGATATAGGAGAGAGCCAATTGTTCATATATAAAGAATATACTAGGGGTCTTTTAAAAGTCCATGTGAAATGGATATTATTTAAAAAAACTATTTATGAATTGCTAACTTTTTACACCAAAATACACTAGTACTAATATGTCATAGAAAATCTGGACAGGATCTAATTTGAGGCATGAAGAAGGATACAACATCAGTTTGGAAAGAACCCCTATCACAGCAACATGAATTCTGCTAAAATGAAGCAAGAACAAACAACAAATTGATGATGAAGCTTGGGTGGGAGAATGGTTAAATCATTGATTCTTTATAAAATGTTTATGGNACAGCAACATGAATTCTGCTAAAATGAAGCAAGAACAAACAACAAATTGATGATGAAGCTTGGGTGGGAGAATGGTTAAATCATTGATTCTTTATAAAATGTTTATGGTGATAATGCCCCAAAGAAACCAATAATTTACAAATGGATAATTCATTTTAAAAATGATGACGTTGAAGGGGAAGCCCACAGTGGAAGACCATCCACATCAATTTGTGAGAAAAAAATTAATCTTGCCCTAATTGAAGAGTACCTATGACGAACAGCAGAATCAGTAGCCAACACCATAGACATCTCAAATGTAAAACTTACACAATTCGTACTGATAAATTAAAGTTGAGAAAACTTTCCACTTGATGGGTGCCAAACTTTTGTGCACAGCTCAGCTGCAGATAGAGCAGAGCTTTCCATGGAAATTTTAAACAAGAGCCATCAAGATCCTGAAGCATTCATCAAAGAATTGTAACGGGAGATGAAACGTGGCTTTGCCAGTAAGATCCTGAAGACAAAGCACAATCAAAGCCACGGTTGCCAGAGCCTTTCAAAATGGTGCAGCCTCTATGGAAAATGGTATGGAGGTTCCTCAGACAGTTGCAGATAGATCTACCCTATGACCCAGCTATCCCACTGCTGGGAATATAC
>NW_007735108.1:127671-130066 GCF_000696425.1 Galeopterus variegatus
AAAAAAAAAAAGAAAGAAAGTTCATGAATCCCATCTTCAGGGTTAGCTCAAAAGCTGTGTGAGTAACGTCTGTCTTCGCATTACTTAGTATTGCATTAATGATGAAAAAAGAAATGGAAAGACAACTTGTCTTGAATGTGCTGTAATTTCCCTTTTGCTAACTTTTAAAAATCAAATTATAATCTTGTTTAAAAAGGTAAGACTCACTGATATTTTTTTAGGCCAGGCGTGTAAACTTTTTGAGCCAAAATTTCTTAAACTACACAAACAAAACACGTAGGTTCGATATAGCTAATCACATTGTATTGCATATTTCCAAATAGCTAGAAGAGAGGATCTTGAATGTAGTCACCACAAAGATAAATATTTAGGTGATGAAAGTGCTGTCTACCCTAAGTGAATCATTGTACTATCTTGGCGTGTATTGAAACAACACACTGTACTCCACACATACATGCAATTAAATACAGTTTTAAAAAACAGATAAAAGGGAAAGAACACGTGAGTGATAGTTATTCTGTGTAAAGACTCAAACACTCTAGAGTTAAAGCTTAGTTGTAAGCAGTTTCACTTCTCTTCTGATGTGCATTTTTTTTTTAAAAAAGGAAATTAACTAAAAGCAATGAATGACAAAACTGGAAACACACACACACCCACGTACACACACTGGCAGTGTGGCAGGCACTCCGTGTGTGGAATAAGCACTGACAGAGGTACTGTATTTGTATAATATCTGCCTTTCTTTTTATTGTAGAAATGAACGGTGGAAGCAGGGAAAAGCTCCATTATCTTACAACTTAGAAAATTCAGGGATGCATTAAAGAAGCTTTTGTTATAGTCCCTTAAAAAACAGGGTTTTCTAGTGATTTGCCCCATATATATTCAGAGATGGACTTAATGGACCTAATTTATATTGAGGATGGTTCTCAGATTTTGTTTCCAGTATGGCCATCTGAGATTTTTATTTATTCATTTTTAACTGCCTTTGCCCCTAAGGGTCTCATTAAAGTGAGAAATAGGTGTAATATACTCATGAATTGGTTGTGTAGCTCTTCTGTATCCTATTTGCTGCTGAAACTCTTCAACACATTCCTATGAACCTATGTGGATCCTACATGCACCATGCAGTAATAAAACAAACAAACAAAAAACTGCATCGAGTGTCATTGAGAAGGTTTGATTGCTCATATACGTTTCCTTCTTTTCACCTTGAATACTGAGGTTGAAGATAGAGGTTCTACATAGTGCTAAAGGAAGGCAATTACACGAAGGATAACTCAAGAGCTTTTCTAAAGGTAAAAGTGAGCAAAGTCACAGCCTGAGAAATTCTACAGCTGTAGAACCCGGGGCAGGCACTAGTTAACATGCTGTCTTACCACTCAGAAGCATCAATAAGGCCAGGGGGGAGAAATGGCAATATATGAATCATGATAGGATTGAGTCCAAGTCAAACCTTATCTCTGCCATAAAGGGTGATCAGGGGTCAGGCTGAGGGCAAGGGCAGCAGGGCAGCCAGTGGGGAGTCTGTCACGCACTGTTGTTTTACCAGGATAGAGATTTCCTGTCTGGGTGAAGAATTACCCAGCGGTGTGAGGGAAGGTGGCTGAGCAAATGCTGAACACACCTCAGAACCGAGTTTCCATTTAATGTTATCTGACTGTGTTCCCTCAGGGCATTTTCTTATAATTAAATGTGAAACTTATAAAAAAAAGTTTGTCATAATCAAGGGCTTCATTTAACCAGTCTAATAATCATATGTAAATGATGTGGCCTCAGTGTTAGTTTTAAATCTTCTCTTGAGGGTTAAGGAGCTCCTCTGTGACTGGTGGGCAGGTTCAGGACCCCTCGGCTAGCTCTCATGCTGTGTCCAGGGAGCAGTGGACAGGAGCAAAACAAAGAAACAGATGATTTAGCCCAGGATCACGTATCTGTGGGCATTTAACAAATTGCATTGGATTTTACCATGAAGGTTTTATTTGGGAAAATCTTGTGCCTAGTTAAGCTGATCTGGACAGGTTCCCAGACTAGAGCAGATCACTGTGGACTCACTTTGGGAATTGCAATGATCAGAGAATCCTTTGACAAAAAGAGCTGAGTAATTCTTCTTGTTTGAAATACCTGGGGCCTCATACAACTTGACTGGTTCAGTGGTGTTGAGATGTAATCCTATTTAGATATAGTGTTGGTTTTGAAGATGGACACCCTTTGAGATCAGCACTATTTATGCCTTATAGTTCCAGCCAACCCTCAATGCATAGGCAGATTGCTTACTGTTATTATGTTGTGGCACATGGCTATTTCCTTCACATCTAGGAGCTAATCACTCTAACTATTGCACACTGGGATATCGGTCCCCTGTAATTCTAGCGGAGAGAGAGGGTAACAGAGAAAATCC
>NW_007735108.1:131802-134554 GCF_000696425.1 Galeopterus variegatus
TTTTCTGGCCAATTTGCTGTGCAGGAACCTCGGAAACCAAATGAGAGAAGTTTATCTTTATTTCCAATAAATTGGAAAAAGCTTTGGGATAAGTCAAGAAAAGACTGTTTGCTAGGAATGTTTTTAAGGGTCAGGATTTAATAATAGGTCCTCATACTGAAACTCAGTGGGAGTTTTAAATGCATGGGGTCTTCTACAACCTTCCACATAAATATTGACAATTTTAATTTGGGTCCACCAATGCATCAATAATAGCCAGGGGTGGGTGATGATAACAGCTCACATTTACTGAGTTCTGACCCTATGCTGGGTGTTGTGGTAAACACTGTATGTATATGAAGTTCCTTATTGAATTTTCACAGTCATCCTTCGAGACAGGCATTTTGTTAACCACGTGTTAGGNCAGACAGGGAGGGAAATCACTCACAAACCCAGAGACCCTGGATTGAATTGGCCCAGACCGATGGTCCGGCTTTAAAAGAGAGAGAGAGAGACCCATCTTGTGTCCACCCATCTTATTTTCTTCTTTCTCTCTCTTCTTTGCTTCTCCTTTTCTGCTCCTCTTTTTTTTTTTTTTGTCTTTCCTATGCATACCTGGGGCATAGCCCAAGGCAAAATTCCAGAAATATAAGCTCCTTGAGGGCAGGGGACTTTTCTGTCTTGTTGAACTAGAGCACCATCTGCCCCACAGTGGGTTTTACAAAATATTTCTTGAGTGAGTAAAAGATTAGCTCAACTAAAACCCTCAGCATGACAAGATGTCTGAATGCTCCGAAAGGACAAAGGATGAAGAATAATCCAAATCCAACATCAGGGCACGTGTGCATTGAATTCTCCAGCTCAGTGTTCGTGTCCGACCCTCTTCTGCTGTTCTGCCACTTCCTCATCTCTGTCCTCTTTGGACCTGACATGTTCCTCTCATATGTAGATTTTCTGGCCAATTTGCTGTGCAGGAACCTCGGAAACCAAATGAGAGAAGTTTATCTTTATNCTCACACTCATAAGAACAACTCTATTCTACATAGTGTGGTTCCATGTATAATTTTATTTAGCATAAATGTTCCTGCAGGGGGAAGGATAAACCCAAAAGTCACAAGTCGAGTGATTTAGAAACAGTCCACACTGTGATAAGCATTGTGGATCTCTTCAGCACTGTAGCTTGTAGAAAGAACAGAAGCCCAAGTTCAAAATATGGGCAGCTACTTGGTGGTACCTGAAAGAGGGTTGACTACGAAGAAGGAAACCCACTGTGGATGTATCTGCCCCTCACCAGTAGGGCAGAAATGCAGCCGCTGCGGAAAAGCGTTTGTCCCTTTCTCTGTATCCATCAAGGTTCGGAGGGAGAGACAGAGAGAAGGAGAAGGGATGGAGAGGAAGAGAGACAGACAGACAGACAGGGAGGGAAATCACTCACAAACCCAGAGACCCTGGATTGAATTGGCCCAGACCGACGGTCCGGCTTTAAAAGAGAGAGATAGAGACTCATCTTGTGTCCACTCATCTTATTTTCTTCTTTCTCTCTCTTCTTTGCTTCTCCTTTTCTGCTCCTCCTTTTTTTTTTTTTTTTTTTTTTTTTTCCTCTTTTTTTTTTTTTTTGTCTTTCCTATGCATACCTGGGGCATAGCCCAAGGCAAAATTCCAGAAATATAAGCTCCTTGAGGGCAGGGGACTTTTCTGTCTTGTTGAACTAGAGCACCATCTGCCCCACAGTGGGTTTTAAAAAAATATTTCTTGAGTGAGTAAAAGATTAGCTCAACTAAAACCCTCAGCATGACAAGATGTCTGAATGCTCAGAAAGGACAAAGGATGAAGAATAATCCAACATCAGGGCACGTGTGCATTGAATTCTCCAGCTCAGTGTTCGTGTCCGACCCTCTTCTGCTTGTTCTGCCACTTCCTCATCTCTGTCCTCTTTGGACCTGACATGTTCCTCTCATATGTAGGTTTTCTGGCCAATTTGCTGTGCAGGAACCTCGGAAACCAAATGAGAGAAGTTTATCTTTATNGCACACTGGGATATCGGTCCCCTGTAATTCTAGCGGAGAGAGAGGGTAACAGAGAAAATCCCGAGAGATAAGAGATGACACCCAAAAAATCTGTGCTGCAGCTACGACTCTGTTACAAACTAGCTGTGTGACTATGAACAGGTCCTTGGATCTTAAAGCACTTATCTGTAGGGGACCAGAACTTTATTGTCTGTGCCAGGACATCACTGAAGTGAGAGGGGCCACTATTAATAATAACGGTGAGATGACAAGTGTAAACCAGAACAGTCCTGGGCTCACCAGGCACGTGAGTGTTAAAGTGTTTATCATAAACGACATGAGCTCACTTCGAAACTTTGCCCTCACACTCATAAGAACAACTCTATTCTACATAGTGTGGTTCCATGTATAATTTTATTTAGAATAAATGTTCCTGCAGGCGGAAGGATAAACCCAAAAGTCACAAGTCGAGTGATTGAGAAACAGTCCACACTGTGATAAGCATTGTGGATCTCTTCAGCACTGTAGCTTGTAGAAAGAACAGAAGCCCAAGTTCAAAATATGGGCAGCTACTTGGTGGTACCTGAAAGAGGGCTGACTATGAAGAAGGAAACCCACTGTGGATGTATCTGCCCCTCACCAGTAGGGCAGAAATGCAGCCGCTGCGGAAAAGCGTTTGTCCCTTTCTCTGTATCCACCAAGGTTGGGAGGGAGAGACAGAGAGAAGGAGAAGGGATGGAGAGGAAGAGAGACAGACAGACAGACAG
>NW_007735109.1:0-30607 GCF_000696425.1 Galeopterus variegatus
TCTCAGGATCGCGCTGTTTCCTGACGCGGGCGCTCCAGACCCGTCGCCATTTTGAATCAAAGGATTTTCATTTTTAAAGTTAGTGGCTAATGTAATAAAAGATTCCAGTTAAATTATTACAGTGGCTGTCTGACATGAGAGGGTATTTTAAACTCCTGAACACTATTTGTACATTATCTATAACTTTTCTCTACCTGGCTCCTAATTCTCATACACCCAGCAGGAAAAAAACAGAAACAAAAACCAACTTTTTTGGTACCAAAAAGTTGGACACAAATGGGTAATATTAAGAGAGAAATAAAGATTCCTTGAAAATATTGTTTGGCTAATAACCTATAAAATTAGTAGCTGTATTTAATTGCCTGAATTGTACCATATTATGGTTATCCTATTTTTGAGCCTTGGTGTGATTCAGTCTCTGACACATGTGTTAACAATGGGGCAGGACCCTTGAAATCAAACCTGCCCCAGAAAAGCCAGCAATTTGCTGTGACCGAAAAATCAGTGCTGATGGCTCAGCATATGCCTTGCATCAAGCGTGGAGGGCAATTGGAAATTTTACAGTGTGGCTCTGCTCTAATGTATAAAGATGCTAAGACTCATATATTTTGCCTCCTGAATGAGGCCTTTAATACGGCATGCTCCTTGTACTACAAACAGAGATCCTCAGAGTGAAATTGCATACAAAGAACACAATCAGAAAGAATGGAACATATGAAAGTACTTGAACAAAATGGACCATATTTTGATGCTCAGAATGTAAGTAATCAAAATACTCTTTTGCTAAAAAGCCCAAGTTACAGAAAAAACACTGGGACACAGTGATAAGCATTTGTTTAGAGGCTTTTCTGGAGTTTAATTATTGGAAAAGCAAAAGGCTTTATTTGACCTCATGTTGCAAAGACCCTTTCTCTCTACATCACTGAGTGAAGTCTTAAAGGTGCAGAGCAAGGTGGTTAGAACTGGGTTCTGCAGACTGGCTGTCTGGGGCCAAATTCTGGCCCTGTTGCTTACGAGCTGAGTGCATTAGACAAGTTATCTAAACATTTTTTGCTTTAGCTTCTTCATTTGTACAATGGGGACAATAACATTATCTAACTCATTGTTGGGTTAGGTAATATACATAAAATGCTTAGAACTATGCCCAACACATAGCAAGCGCTCAACAAATTTAGCTACTCTTACCAATCTCATTTTATTTTTTTATTAATGAGGACCCTGTAAGAAAAGGAAGAAAAGAGGAAGCACCACTTCTTCCTGTCTTTTCTCCTCCTTTCCTTCTGTCACCTTCCTCTCTTCCTATTGCTAGTTCTTTGCTATGTTCTAAAAGGGATCTGAAGCTGAGGAATGAAGGTCGGGCGTGTTTAGTGCTATGTGGTGGGCAGAGCACTGTTAGAACAGGAGGCCTGAATTCTCTTCCTGGCTTTGCCATTAACTAGCTGTGCAACTGCAGTGAGTTATCCTACCTTCTGTATTAGTCTGCTAAGGCTACCATAACAAAGTACCACCACCTGGGTGGCTTCAACAGCAGAAATGTATTGCTTCACAGTCTAGAGACTAGAAGTCTGAGATATCTGCAGGTTGGTTCCCTTTAAGAGCTGTGAGGAGAATCTGTTCCATGCCTCTCCTCTCGCTTCTTATGGTCTGCTGGTAGTCTTCGGAGTTCCTTGGCTTGTAGAAGTATCGCTCTGATCTCTGACTTAATGTTTACATGGACTTCTCTCTGTGTGTCTCTGTCCAAATTTCTCCTTTTTGTAAGCACTGGATGAGGAGTCCCTACTTCCATGTGACCTCATCTTAACTAATTTCATATGCAACAACCCTATTTCTAGATAAGGTTACATTCTGAGGTGCTTCACCAGCAGCTGGTGAAGTAAGGATGCTGAAATGATGTTCTTAAATTAGAAGGGATCCCCATGCTCCCTTTCCCCTTCACTTGGAGGAAATTTTCAAAAGGACATGATTTCTGCTGAGTTCCATTCCATATCCTTAGGTCAGCCACTGAGATGGGGAAGGAGGGAAAACAAACAGCTCATTGATGGCAACTGAGCTGAATATCAGACAGACATAGGGGATGGTGAAATGGGCTCCCCAGTTTTCTTCAGAGTGATTGAATAAGGCAAGTGATTTTTCTCTGAAGTGCTGGCAATCATGCACTGGGGAGCATCAACATATGAATTTTGCAGGGGACACATCTCAACCCATAATACCAGGGACAGTTCTCAGAGTCTTCTGGACATGGTGCTCCGCAGTTCTCCAAGAAGAGGATAAAGTACGTGTAGCATTTCTCACATTTATCTAACTGGAGAGCACATTTGCTCAACCGTGGAGAATCACGTGTGCCTCATGCTAAGACTATGGCCTTCTGGGGAATGCTAATGGCACCACTGCTTCTCCATCATGAATATGGACCAACAGAGCTGATGGTAACCAGGCACAGGAAGTCCTTCCTCCATCTCAGGGTTCATCTTGGCCCTCCCCCAGCGGCACCCTGTCTGTCTTTGGTTAGCGTGCCGGGATGGTGGATGAAGTCCAGCCAGGGGCCCCTCACTGCCCTGTCAGTTCCTGGGTTGGCGAGAAGAACCCCGGGAGGCTTCTCTGGCTCAGAGGCAGTGTGGATGACAGTGAGGCTGGGCCATCGCATTTACATTCAAGCAGCTGTGATCCCATACAAACCACAAGGGAGAAAATGACTTACTCATAAAATTTTAATAAATAGGTTGAAAGAAAAACCTGCCTCAGCTTCTCTTTGTGTTGCTGTCAGCAAGTACCTCTCTTGTAGCAAGCCGATGTTCTTGTCCACAGCACTGTTAACAGACTCTGAATGAAGTAATTACCCGATGAAGTTAATGTTAGACAAATTGCACAGAACTTGAATTAAAAATGTATCTGATTGCAGGACTGAAGACTGAGACTTGTGTCTTACCATTAAACATGTGGTTTGCCTGCCTCGACAGTGGAAAATGTCACAGGAGGGAGGCTGGCATCTACATTCCTGGAGGTAAACCACTCTCAGACGGAGGAGCCCTGGGATGTTCTTCTCCACCTCAAGGCAGCAGGGGAATGAGATCAATGCTTTCTTCTTTAACTCTGCGTGATGTTTCCACTCGCTTTGCAGGGCAGCAGCATGGTTTAGCACGGCCGGCCCTTTTCTGGTGAAGAGAAACCTGAGGTGGCATCAGGATGGAAAGGACACGGCTGTATAGGATGCAGTGTCCTTGCAGGGTTGGCACAAGGAGGTGGCGAACTCATTTTCTGAGCACACCGTGGCTACAAGACAGCTCACACAAAGACTGTTAGCTTTGAGCAGAATGATTGTAGGACCTGGGATCATAAGAATTGGGTTCTAATAATCACTGTGTCATTAACTAATTGAATAATTTTTGGCAAGTTAGTTCCCTTCTTTGTGCTTCATTTTTCTCATCCATTAAATGGAGGTAACAAATTTTGCTCTATCTCTCTGGGTTGAGAGAATAAGAAGAATCGTAGACATGGAAGTACCCTGAATATAAATAGTTATTAATAGGTTTAAATAAAGCCGGGGCTTTGCTCCCTGGACCTATTTCTCATTGTCTGAAAACTGCCAGTCATAGAAATAATGCAACCAGCTGGCTAATTAGCCAGCTGCTGCTGGGAAGAGGAGCATCTATAGATTACAAAGGGACACTAAGGGACCTAGGAATTTCCCGCATTGTCATCTCATTCCACTGAGTCACATAGCACCTCTGGCTGTGTGGGTGAAGGAGCAGGCTCACGCCCAACTCTGCTGATTTCACCAATAAAAATGGCAACCTCGAGAGTGGTTTTCGCTCCCCAGAGATGGAAGTGTGATGTCAGTCCACAAAAGGCCAGTGAGATGTTGCCCTCTGGTGTCAACTTTTCCTCACTGAGCTGAGAAAAGTGTTACCAACAATTTCTCAGACTCCCTCATCCAACGGCCCCGGGTCACTGTGCTTAAAAACAACGTAGAACAGGAAGATAGAAACTAGCAATCTGAGAAAGTTACAGTAAGAGGAAGGAAGGAAAAGGCAATGTTCTCGCCTTTTTTTTTCATCAGAAGAATCACAAGCGTGTTTGGATGTCTGCTTCAGTCTTTCATGAGTATTTTCTCTGGAGGCTAATGGGGAAGAAGTCAGTAGCTTCTTTTTCTTGGCTGAAAGAGTCATTATTTCAGAGGTTTTGGGACAAGAAAACTGGGGATGCCACGTGGTGGGGACGAGAGGATAGAAAACAGCATCTAGGAGTATTTGCTTTTAGGCAAAGATGAAACTGCATCTTATTTCTTTCCTTTGTTCTTCCATTTCCTTAAAAGTCATGTCAGATGAAAATAATGTAAATAAAAATTATCTCATGAGTGGGAAAAAGAAAAAGAAACAAAATCTGATGTTGTGATTATTAGGAGAGAGAGTTGGAAGCCACTGAACTATTCTTAAGACAATTCATGAATTTGGTAATCTACTTTGGTCAATCTATTTAACTTCCAACAAACTCAACAACAACAAAAAGTGGTTTTGTCTTTTTCAACAAAATCACTCCCCACCTTATGAGGAAGTTGTTAGGTTGGTTTAATTAATGTTTGTACTTTGAGAGGCTCAAAAGAAAGTACTTAGAAATACAAAGTAGTATAACAAAGTAAGCTGAGAAGACTTTATGAAAGAGATGAAAATATACACAGGGTACTTAAGGGAGAAGCAGAAATGCAAACTTTACCCAGAGACTACATAAATTCCAGCCAGAGAGAATCAGATCAGCTTCCTTGGAATTCACAATATCAGAGATGGAGAGATTCTGTTAATCCTTCCCCTCTGGGTGTTATCTGAATTTTCAGACATTCTCTCTAGGTCCTTTCCAAGATGGAAGTGATCTGCCAGAGGCACCTCTGGGCGTGCAGATCTCCAGCATCCACAATCTGTCTTTCAGAGCTCATTCTCTGATTGCAGGACAAATGACCTCTCTCATCTCCACCTAACCACCCACTGCTGTAGTCCTGACAGTTTCTGTTTCAGCACGGCTAGTCTCCTCACTGAGGGCACTAAACCAGAAAACTGCAGTCTGTACATGATGGTTACCTTGACAAATATCATCTTCAGAAAGTTCAAGCTTATCCCATTGGATCAGAACATTAACCTTTAAAAAGAAAATCCAAGTTTCTTAAGATAAAGACAAGAAATTACAATGTTTTCATGATTATAAGCTCTGCTAAATGCAAATAATAATGGAAGCAAAATGTATGAACTCGTTGTGCAAATCAAGACTAAGCTATTGTGGATTTGATGCCAATCAGAAATATTGACTAAAAACTCTTGAAGTGGGTTTTATTCCCCAAAACATCATTTTGTGTGTTTTGAGTATGACTTTCTGGGTCCTCTGGTATGGTTCTTCAAATCCACATTTTGAACTTTGCCACAGATTGGTAGAGTGATAGAGGAAAAACATCGAGGGGGAAAAGGAAATTAGGGGGAAAATGGGAAGTGGGGGAGAAACTCAAGCACAAGGAATGTTTGCTCTTTATCTCATCCTCTGATATCAAACTCCTGCCACTCATCTGAGGGACCCACAATCAGAAGGTCACACACAAGGCCAGAAGTATGACAATGACTTTCAAATGGTGTGCTAAGGAACCCCAGAGGTTCTTTTCAGGGGCTGTCTCATAGACCAGAAGGGAGAGAAAAGCCCCATCCCCTGTTCCCCAGATGTTTCATGGGCTCAGCAGCAAAATGGAATCCTAATGCAAGTGCCAATTATAGTTTTCCGGGTGAAATTTAACCCATTTTGTAGTTTAAAGTTAAGATCATTTAAAAATGTATAAGGTGGAGAAAATCAGCATAAATCAGACACAATCCAAGTGGCAGATCCTCTCTCTGTTATTAGCTCATGCCCCTAGTGGCTGGACTTTCTAAGAGAATCTAAGGGCCTCCTCAAAAGGGTACTCCTCACATTGGCCTCTGTCAGCGTGGTCCCATGGCATTCAGACTCTCACATAAATACAGTTTAGTTTTTAATCATCCCGATCCTTGCTCTTCAGATCTTCTCCCATGTCTCCTACGTTTTTTTTGTTCTCTAGAAAGCCAAGATATCAACAAACTCAACTTTACCATCCACAGAAATTATTTTAGGGTCATCCCAGATAATCATTATGAATTTCTGTGCCAACTCAGGAACAAAGAATTTAGTTATACCATGTTGATATAGGAGAAAAGATATTGAAATAAGCCATAGGGCAAGGTTTAGTGAATTGTGAAAGTTGAGTTCAAAATAGGGAAGAACCTGCCGGAGTTTTAAAACAATTCCCTAGTGCTGGTCAGAAATGCAGTCATTGGGTGGGTTTGATGTTGACCAAAATGGAGCTTCCAGAACTTCCATTACCATGTCACAGAGTAATCAGACACCTGCACTGCACACAATGGTGGGGAGTGGAAATGCCTGCAGAAAGCTCTGCTGGGAGAGATTTACAATAATTGAGCCTCTGTCATGGGGCTCTGCCCTGCTGCCACAAGGTCATCATGGAGAAATAATGGAGCAACTTGCAGAAACTTAGAAATATTCTTACCCTTTGCATGTTCAGTACTGCACTTTGTACACGATAGCAGCTCAATAACTATTAGTTAAAGATGTTACAGAAAATGCCTTTGTAATTTCTCTCGGGAAATGGCTTTCTTTGCAAAAGTTAGGTTGAAAGAAAAGCATAACTACTTCTAAAAGTGATGACAAGAAGAAAGGGTGAGTCCTTCCTTCATGCTAGGGCTGTCCCTCCCCAGTAGAAATGACTTCCAAGGAATATTAAAATTGTAAGGTCATCTAGGTATCTCTTTACAGATTAGCAAGATACTTTTGCAAGATCTTCGACCAAATACTGATCCCAGTAGTGTTCTGCATCATGCTGATCTTTAAACTCTGAAGAAAGACATCTAATTCCTATTTCAGATGTGTTTTTTCAGCTTCTTAGTAACCTGCCAGTGTCTTAACCTTTCCTACTGTGCTGAGGAAGGAATTGAGGAGAATCTTCCTTGTAGCCAGGCAGGAGTCTTTCCTTCCAAAATTGCCATTTATTTAGATTTATCAGAATTTAGGGGTCGAACAGAATTTTCCTCAACCACTTCATCAAAAACAAAATGAAACAAAGTGTCAGCTTCTGTTTGCTTCTCTTAGAACCCATTATAAGAAATGGCTTTGAAGTATCGGATCTGATATCCTATGAAATTTAGCTTCATTTTCTTTTTTTTTGTCTTTTTTTTTTTTTTGTCTTTTTCCGTGTCCGGCAACGGATCGCAACCTTCAGTGTTGCCCCCGTACCGGGCCGGGGACCGGCAACGGGATCGCAACCCTCGGCGTTGCTCCCGCGCCTCGCTCAGCCAGTGAGCGGGAACCGGTCTGTATGTGGGATCTGAACCCTCGGGCGGGAGCGCCGCCGCGCTTCCCAAGCGGCGCACTATCCAGTGCGCCACCGGGCCGGCCCCAGAGATTTAGCTTCATTTTCATTTTGGCTTCCCCCACTCTCACACCAACATTAATTTCTTTAAGAGCCAGAGATGGAGATTTGAACCTTGGCACAGGATCTAATGAAATATATGACTTTGAGCAAGTTACTAACTTCTGTGAGCAACAATTTTCTTGTCTGTAAAATGGAAATAGCAATAATAATGGGACTGTTGAAAGCATCAAATGAGACAGAGGATATAAAAACACATGCAAATTGTAAAGCACTCCACAGACATAATTACAAATACTAAAGAGGCAGTGATGGTATGGTGGAATGATCATTGAATTTGAGGTCAGGAAACCGTGTAAATTCTGAATCATTTGCTTAACAGTTGCCTAATTTGGGGCAAGTCATGTAAACTGTATAAGACCCAGTTTCTTTAGTTGTAAATGTGGATTAAGATACTAAAAATCTTCACAGGGTTTTAGTAATTGAAATAGTAACTGATTGAATCAGAGTGGACACCTAGCCCAAACTATGCCAATCAGATTCTCTCCCTTGGGAATTTGGGATTGGGACCAAAGGATTGTCTGTCATTTGTGGGCCAGTGTGTGCCAGAGAGAGGAGAACTCACAATGCATTGTACAAAGGACTGATTGGTAGAGAAAGCAGGTACTGCCTCTATGAAGGAAGAATGAAGCAGGTTAAAGAGAGAGGGAGATGCGCACACACACTTACAGTAAGAGTGAAACTGTGGTCCCTGATTTCTTTACGGTTCCATTTCTAGGTGCCATCACTATGTATCCTTATTGTAGATGTCTTCTGGGTTAGTCAAGGTTCAGTTGCAGATGAGAGAATCCATTCTAGCTAGTTTAAGCAGAAAGGGATTTAATGCAGGAATTAGGTACTTACAAAGTTGTTGTTAGGGAGAGGAGCAGGCTCCAGGCCAAGCTTTCAGGGCAACTCCCCAAACAACCAAAAGACGCTACAGGAGTGGTCCGGTGAGGCAGGCACTGCCCTTTCCAGGAAGCTGGAGAAGCAAGAAGCAGCTTCCTCAGCTACTGGCTTTAGAACCACACTGCTTTTGTCAGGATTCACACCAGGAAGATTTTTGATACCTGTGAAGCTAAGAACCAGCCACTGAGTTGTCTGCTAATAACCCCCACCCCCACTCCCAACTCCTCACCAATGTGGAGCATGGCCTATGGTAATGTCTGCTTGGGGGAATCTAAGCGGTGTGCAGAACCACACCACAAGGAGTCTGAGTAATGTGGTCCTTCAACTGTAGCCTGTAGCATGCGGTAAGCCATGCCTGGGGATATAATGGACTTCAGTGAACTAATCTGCATATTCCCACCATATCTAGCTTGTCTTCCTTCTTCTTAAGGCAAGTCCAGTCAATTTATGATTATTGTGACTTAAGAGTACTTCTTAACACACCCATGTGACTGACAGGTTCTCAAATATGCTGCAATGAAGCCATTAGGATTTCTGGAATGAGATATCTAGGATGCCCACTTTGGAGACCAACATAGAGAAATAAGGGCAAGGTCTGGCTAAGGTTGGGACATTGTGACTTTTGCAAAGTTTCTCCTGCACTCTTTCAACACTTTGAGCTAATTACTTGTCGACAATCCTAGAGCTTAAGATATGGGTACTTTCTATAGGAAATGAGATAACTGTAGAATTGTTAACAAAGAGACTGGGTTATTTTTGGCATAATCACAGTCATGAATTGTAGTCTTTGTAAACAGCAGGTCCTCACTATGTCACACAATGCCTGGCACCCTGCTGTTCTCATCCTCTTCCATCATGAATTCAGATCTCTTGTCCCACTGAAGGCTCAACTCCTTCCTTGGTTCTGGGGGCAGATTGTAGGAGCCCTAGGTCAGCATCCAGGTAACTCTATCCATGGCTGCTAGGTGGGGTCTTGGAAAGAGCACAGAATGTGAGTCATTTGCTTTGCTACTTGCCAGTGAAGAACTTCAGACAAGATACAGAATCTTTCTGAACCTCAGATACTTCATCTTTAAAATAGAATAACAATGCCTGCCATACACATTTGTGAGAGCTATGTGAGATAATGAGTACAAAGGCCTTTGCTTCAGTGCCTGACATGCGGATCATGCATATTGAACAGTAGCTTCTTTAGGGCTGAGTTTTCATATTCTGGGCTCAACCACTTTTCTGAAGCTCCACTTTTCCTGGATGAATTCTTGTCTTGCCCTTGTTTTGAATCTGTGTCTCAGTTCCCCGCCATCTTCTTGCCCTTGCCGGGATCCATATCTCCTTTTCCTTCCTCTCCTTCTATCCTTTGTCTCTTCTTCTATGTTCAGTTTTATGGCTAGACATCTGCCACTGAGTAGCAGATTTTCCAGCTGTCTGTCTGCACAGCTATCTAATTTTTGAGATTCCTCAATACATATGCCACCCTTTCAATAATCATGACATCCTAGATGGCTACTGCTTGCCTGGGCTACCACCTGCTATTTGTCATGTTATTCTCTGGACGCTGAGTTCGAGCTGCCTTTCTCTTGTCACTTGGAGATGGGTCCTCATTTTTGCTCTTTGCTATCTGCATCCCCCATCTTCCCCTCCCACTCCAGTGAATACATCTAGTCTCAGGGCCTGGATATTAACGCTCCCATGCCAGGTAGTGTTTTCAGATATAAAACAGAGTCCTCTAGGTTCCTGCTGATAAAAGTGTAATGTGCTGGCAGCACCTGGAGCTTACTAGAAATGCAGAATCTACTGAATCAGAATCTGCATTTTAACAAGACCCTGAGGTGATTCACAGGCACATGAAAGTTTGAAAAGCACTGTGCTATAAGCAAAGAAATGTACCTAGGTTGGAAAATCCTTTGGTGGTATCTGGCAAAATGTACTAATCTTCTACCTTGTGATGTTCTAGAGACAAATGGCTGCTTTCCTAACATGACTTGCTGATACTTCTATCGAAAAGACTGCAATATGGTATTCTGTGTGTTTTCAGCCAGGGCATGAGCTCTGTGTTCTAAGTATGAAGTCCAGGCTTATGTCAAGATGCCCTTAAATGAAAATTCTGGCAAGCTACGTATTTGAAGAAATTCACTCCAAGACTGTTCTACTTGCTTCTGAACTAAATCAAGTGAAGGAATTCTGCATTTATGAACTGCATGATAAACAGAAAAAATTCTTGAAGTCTATTTTTTCTATCTATAGTTTTCCCCTTTTCCTATCCCAGCCTTCCCGAACCTTCCTTCCACCAGTTGCTCTGCAACCAGCACCAGAGTACAGAGCAGGGCATGGTGATCATGCGGGAAATGATGGGTTAAGCTTTGAGAAATGGCAGGTAATTTTGGTGATATGACTGAACTGGTGGCCTTTCCTCCTAATGCTTTTATTAAAAACATTCCATTGTGATACTCAGTTGTTATAATTTTTGTTTTTGAAAATTTGTTCAAATACACCCAAATCTCAGCCTTTTCCTTCTTAAAAGCTCTGAGCGTTACAAGAATGAACTATTATAAAAGCTTAACCCCTAATCAATCAATCCACATTCAGATGAAGAAATAGGCTTAAAGCATCTGTTACGAAAGGTAGGTATAGGCTGTGAGTGAAGTTGAGAAATCTCGGTAGTCTCTGCGGCTAACTGCCCCACACCACTTCACCTTCATTTATACTGTCACTAGATGACTGAGGAATAAAACATACTGGCCTCGTTTTTGGTTTTGAGCACACAGATGTTTCCCATAGTTCTGATAGAGAGTCTAACTTCTCTATCAGAGAAGATAGTGCTAATAGAGCATTCCTAGAGCACTCTTCCTTTTTTTGCACCAACATCAGTTTGGCCCAGTCCTGTCCTGTCAGCACACTTGGATCTGCTGTCATCTTATAAATATGATGGGCTCCATGATATGCACAAGGTCATCAGTTGTTTTTCTTCAGATGTGACAGGGTTTGGGAGTTGGTGTAGAAGAGAGAGCTTAAAGGAGCTAAAATAAATAAGAGGAATGGAAAGGGCTGGAGGTCAATGGCTAGGACGATTGAAAGTGCCTCCAAGCCACTTAATGTATCAAAAGGTGGTGGGTCTTGCAATTAGGTGGAAAGGTAAATAATTTCTTGCTTATTGAGCACAGCAATGGTGATTAAAATATAAGTTAACATTTCAGACTCAGAGAGGAGTTTTCTTTTTTTTTTATATTCTTGATAAAAACTTTTATTATTATTTTTTATTTATTTTATTTATTTTTTATTTTTTATTTTTATTTTGTCAATATACAATGTAGTTAGTTATTGTGTCCCATCACCAAAACCGCCCTCCCTCCTCCCTCTTCCCCCTCCCACCCAGATGTGTCCCCTCCATTTTCTTGTTGTAAGAGCTTCCAAAAAAAAAAAAAAAGTTGAGGTTGTTAAATCTTCCTCTAGCCTTTGTCGAAGATCAAATGGCAGTGAGTGCGTGGGTTGATTTCTGGGTATTCTATTCTATTCCATTGATCAGTGTCTCTGTTTTTGTACCAGTACCATGCTGTTTTGGTTATTATGGCTTTGTAGTATAGTTTAAAGTCAGGTAGAGTAATACCTCCAGCTTTATTTTTTTTTGCTCAGCGTTGCTTTGGCTATTCGTGGTCTTTTGTTATTCCAGATAAATGACTGTATAGTTCTTTCCATTTCTGAGAGAAATGTCATTGGAATTTTGATGGGGATTGCATTGAATTTGTATATTACTTTGGGTAGTATAGTCATTTTCACTATATTGATTCTTCCAATCCAGGAGCATGGGATGTCTTTCCATCTTCTTGTATCCTCTCTAATTTCTCTCAGGAGTGGTTTATAGTTCTCGTTATAGAGATTTTTCACGTCCTTAGTTAGTTCAATTCCTAGGTATTTTATTTTTTTGGCGGCTATTGTGAATGGGCAGGCTTTCTTGATTTCTCTTTCTGCTTGTTCACTATTGGTGAATAGAAATGCTACTGATTTTTGTGTGTTGATTTTGTATCCTGCTACTGTGCTGAACTCTTTTATCACCTCTAAGAGTTTTTTTGTAGATGATTTGGGCTGTTCGATATATAGGATCATATCGTCTGCAAACAGGGACAGTTTGACTTCATCCTTTCCAATCTGGATGCCCTTTATTTCCTTCTCAATTCTGATTGCTCTGGCTAATACTTCCAATACTGTGTTGAATAGGAGTGGTGAGAGTGGGCATCCTTGTCTGGTTCCTGTTCTTAAAGGAAAAGCTTTTAGTTTTTCCCCATTCAGGATGATATTGGCGGTGGGTTTATTATATATGGCTTTGATTATGTTGAGATACTTTCCGTCTATACCTAATTTATAAAGGGTCTTTGTCATGAATGAGTGTTGGATTTTATCAAATGCTTTTTCGGCATCGATAGAGATGATCATATGGTCCTTGTGTTTGATTTTGTTAATATGGTGGATCACATTTATTGATTTGTGTATGTTGAACCAACCTTGCTTCCCTGGGATGAATCCCACTTGATCGTGGTGAATGATCTTGCATATGTGTTGTTGTATTCTGTTTGCTAATATTTTATTGAGGATTTTTGCATCTATATTCATCAAGGATATTGGCCTGTAGTTTTCTTTCTTGGTTATATCTTTATCTGGTTTTGGTATCAGGATGATGTTTGCTTCGTAGAATGTGTTTGGAAGCTTTGCTTCTGCTTCAATCTTTTGGAATAGTTTGTAAAGAATCGGTGTCATTTCCTCTTTGAATGTTTGGTAAGATTCTGCTGTGAATCCGTCTGGTCCTGGGCTTTTCTTTTTTGGGAGCTTTTTGATAACATCTTCAGTCTCCTTTATTGTTATTGGCCTGTTCAGGTTTTCTGTATCTTCTTGGTTTAATTTTGGAAGCTTGTGTGAGTCCAGGAATTTATCCATTTCCTCCAGGTTTTCGAACTTGTTGGCGTATAGCTGTTTATAGTAGTCTCGGATGATTCGTTGTATTTCATTTGGGTCGGTTGTAATATCACCTTTTTCATTTCTAATTTTTGTTATTTGAATCTTCTCTCTTCTTTTTTTTGTTAGCCATGCAAGTGGTTTGTCGATTTTGTTTATCTTTTCAAAAAACCAACTTTTTGATTTGTTGATCTTTTGTATTGTTTTTTGGTTTTCAATTTCGTTAAGTTCTGCTCTGATCTTGATGATTTCTTTCCTTCTGCTAACTTTAGGTTTGGCTTGTTCTTGTTTTTCTAGTTCTTTCAGGCGCATTATTAGATTGTTCACTTGCCAGCTTTCCATTTTTCTGAGGTAGGCATTTAATGCAATAAATTTCCCCCTTAGTACTGCCTTTGCTGTATCCCACAAGTTTTGGTATGATGTATCATTATTTTCATTAGTTTCAATAAATTTTTTTATTTCCTGTTTGATTTCTTCTTGGACCCATGTGTCGTTAAGAAGAATGTTGTTTAGTTTCCATGTGTTTGTATACTTTCCAGTGTTTTGTTTATTATTGATTTCTAGTTTTAATCCATTGTGGTCTGAGAAAATACATGGGATAATTCCAATTTTTTTGAATTTGTTGAGACTTGCTTTGTGTCCTAGTATATGATCTATCCTGGAGAATGATCCGTGTGCTGATGAGAAGAATGAATATTCTGAGGTTGTTGGATGGAATGTTCTGTAGATATCTGCCATGTCCAATTGGTCTAAAGTTTTGTTAAGTTCTTGTGTTTCTCTGCTAATTCTTTGCCTGGTTGATCTGTCCAATATTGAGAGTGGGGTGTTCAGGTCCCCTGCAATTATAGTATTAGTGTCTATTTCCTTTTTTAGTTCTAATAGAGTTTGTTTTATGAATCTGGGTGCTCCAACATTGGGTGCATACATATTTATGATTGTTATGTCTTCTTGATGCATCAGTCCTTTTATCATTATGTAGTGACCCTCATTGTCTCTTTTTATGGATTTTAGTTTAAAGTCTATTTTGTCTGATATGAGTATAGCTATTCCAGCTCGTTTTTCTTTTCTGTTTGCTTGGAAGATCTTTTTCCATCCTTTCACTCTTAATCTATGTGAGTCTTTATGGTAGAGAGGAGTTTTCTAAACTGTGGTGAATACACAGTGACTATCACTTGGCTTTAAAAAATGCCATCAGGAAAATATTTGATGATATGGCCACATCTTTAAAAAGATGATATATAAATTTTTCAAAAGTAATTAGTGATGACTTAAAAGCATGTGCACTTTGGAAAAGAGCATCCAACGTTTACATGATACAATACATCAGCAAGTATTGTTTCTTCTTCCCTGCAGGAACTGAGGGTTCTGTATTGCAATAAAGTATTGATGAGTGCTTCTGTATTGCAATAAAGTCCTTATGTTTAATGGTTAATTATAAATGAATAAAAAGGTTCACAATGAGTGGACCTATTCCAGTTTATACTATGTGGTAGCCAACTTTAGGTGACTAAGGGAACAACAATGGACAAATTTATAAATCAAAGTTTGGTTTCTGGTAACATAGGGAAGTATTATTAGTTTAAGACAGACTCCTATTAAAGGCATCAAATCCAGCCAATACAGCAGAGGGTCTCAAAATGTGGTTCCGGGACCAGTAGCATCAGCATCTCCTGGGAACTTGTTAGAAATGCAAATTCTCAGGCCCTACCTTGACTTGCTGGATCAGAAACCTGGGGGGTGGGGCCAGTGACCAGTGCTTTAATAACAAGCTCTCCCAGTGGTTCAGATGCTCAGCAATTTGACAGCCACTGCCCCCCAGTGATGTCTGAGGAGGGAACCTGTGACAGTGTAAATCTCTAGGGCTCTGAAGCCAAGCCTGAGTTCCATTCCTGCTGTTACTGGCCGTGTGACCATGGCAAGTCCTTGACCTCTCAGAACCTGGATTTTCTCTTCTGCAAAGTAAAGACTATCTCCTTTCCTCACAGATCTGCTGTGGGGCAAGTGAAATGATGTCAGTCCTTGTTCACACAGTAGGTGCTCAGAAAACATTGGTGCTTTTTCTCTCCCCTTACCTGAAACTGAATTCCTACTGAAAATGCAAGAGGTAAGATTCGGCAATAATTGTGGAAAATTAAGAGCACTTTCACATATTTATGGACATTATTCAATGAAAGTTGGACGTCTTATATTAAGTGGGCTGTTTGCTGTCTAGACCACATGTAGACATTGAACACTTGAAATGTGGCTTATCTGAACTGAGATGAGCTGCAAGTATAAAATGCACGCTGGATTTTTAAGACTTAACAAAAATTTTAATTTATAATTTTTATATTAATTATATGTTGAAATGAAATTTTTGATATACTGGGTTAAGTGTTATTAAAATTAATATCACCTTTTTTTTTTTCCTTTTTATCTTTTTTACTGACTGGTAACGGGATCGCAACCCTCGGTGTTGCGCCCGCACTGCGCTCAGCCAGTGAGCGGGAACCAGTCTCCACATGGGATCTGAACTCTCGGCGGGAGCGCTGCCGCACTCCCAAGCGGCGCACTCTCCAGTGTGCCACCGGGCCGGCCCAATATCACCTTTTTTTAACTTTAAAAAATGTGGCTACAGGGCAATGTAATAGTACATACATGGCTTACATTACATTCCTGTTGGACAACGCTGGTCCAGGCACCCCGGGGTCACTGTATTATCCTAATGCCAGGTCCAGGGGACAAGGGAAGAGCCTTCTGATAACAATTGTTTGTTAGCTTCTTGGCCACAAAATTTACAATCTCTGCAATTGTTCCTCATTATCATCTTTGCAGCATCTTGTAGCTGCAAAGGATTCCACAATCTTTTCATCATTTACTCCTCACAACGTAGTCTGTGAGGTAGGTCACTGCTAAATTATGAGGCTCATTAAAACGGTCTTCCTCATTCCCAGGCCAGTGGAGCCCTCCACAGACACACGCCCTCACACGGTGGTGAAGTTAGATCACAAAGGGATGAGCATTGTCTCTGAAGAGAGCTACAAACCAGAGGTGGAGGTGGGTAGCAAACGCAAATAAAAATATGGAGTTAACATTGAGTAACTTGTTAATAACGTCCTCTCCTAAGGAAATTTTACTTCCATCCCCATTCCATACTGTATCGCTCCCCTTCCTACTCTCATGTTGTTTTCGTACATGCAGAAACTAGAGATCTGATTAACCCCTCAGAAAATTTAAAAAGTCAGTTTCCAGGAAATGAGAATTCTTTAAGCATCAGTCCACTCTATCTTCTATCGCCTAACAAAAGACAATGAAACAGTTCCCTCAGATGTCTATTTGTACTCCGCTCCACTTAGCAATCGGCTCAGGAAATCATCTGTCAATCAAGTATATTACAGACAGAAACACTCATGGAGTTACCCGAGTTGAAATGTTCCGAATAACAATTTCTTATTTGAACCTCTTAAATCATTCAAAACAATACAAACATGCTCTAATCTTTAAAAAGATTTTAGGACAGCCAAGGAAACAATCAACAGAGTGAAGAGACAATTTACAGAATAGGTAAAAAATATTTGCAAACCATACTTCTGATAAGGGGTTAATATCCAAAATGTATAAGGAACTCAAACAATTCACTAGCAAGAAAACAAATAACCCAATTAAAAAATGGGCAAAACACCTGGATAGACATTTCTTAAAAGAAGACATACAAATGTCCAACAGGCATATGAAAAAATGCTCAACATCACCAATCATCAGGAAAATGCAAATCAAAACCACAATGAGATATCATCTCACTTCTGTTACAATGGCTTCTATCAAAAAGACAAAAGATAACAAATGTTGTCGAGGATGTGGGGAAAAGGAAACCCTTATACATTGTTGGTGGGAACGTAAATTAGTACAATCATTATAGAAAGCATTATGGAGGTTCCTCAAAAAATTAAAAATAGAACTATATGATCCAGCACTCTTGAGTATATATCCAAAGGAAATAAAATCAGTATTTTAAAGAGATATCTGCACTCCCATGTTTATTGCAGCATTATTCACAGTAGTCAAGAAATGGAATCAATCCAAGTGTCCAGCAACAGATGAATTAATAAATAAAATGTGATATATATACCCAATGGAATACTATTCAGCCATAAAAAGAAGAGAATCCTGTCATTTGCAACAACATGGATGAACCTCGAGAGCATTATGTTATATAAAATAAGTCAGGCACAGAAAGACAAATACCACATGAACTCAGTTATATGTGAGAATTTAAAAAGTTGATCTCATAGAAGTAGAGAGTAGGATAGTGGTAACCAGAGGCTGGGGTGGCTGGAGGTAGAGTGGGGAGATGTCGGTCAAAGCATACATAATTACAGTTTCATAGGAGGAGTAAGTTCAAGAGATCTATTGCACAGTATGGTGACTATAGTTAATGATGATATATTGTATTCTTGAAAAATGCAAAGAGAGTGGATATTAAGTGTTCTCAGCACAAAAATGATAACTATGTGAGGTAGTGCATTTATTAATTAGCTAGATTTAACCATTCCACAATATATACATACTTCAAAGCATTATGTTTTTACATGATAAATACATATGATTTTATCTGTAAATTTAAAAAAATTTAAAAAGATATTTTAGAATTACATGAATTTGGTAGTCTGTGTTTTAACAATTTAGTCTTATTTTAAGAAACCTACTCTTACAGGATACTTAGAGAGCATTTTAATAACAGAAATAATTCGGTCTTTGGTGTGAGTACCTAGGACCAATTACATCCATCTATCTCATACCTTGTTTGGGTGATGATTCCCTGTGAAAAGCAGCCAGTTACATGAGAAATGAGTCAGAAGGAAAATACAGGTGACTCTATGCTTGGAGAATTGCATGAGTAATATTCTTTCATTTCAGTTTTTTTTTTTTTTGGGGTGGATGCAGAAAGTTCTCAGTTAGTGAAGTTCAAATAAATATAGGACACCTGCTCGATGCCAGGCACTGAAATAGACACAGCCCTATTCCAGCTTGGATTAAAATAGAAATAAATGGCAATCTCCTCTACATAGCCATGATTATCATTTTATTGACTTTGTTGATTTTCATGAGTAGGGCTCATTGCTTTTGATCAGACAGGTAGTGTTGAAGGCCTCAATGTTGTTTTAATTCGCATTTCTCTGCCAGTGATTTGGGGCATTTCTTTATATGCTGGTCCTGTTTTTTTTAGTTTCCTCTTCTGCAGATTACTTGTTCCTAATCTGCTCATTTTGTAATTGAGTTTGCCTCCCCCCCCCCTTTTTTTTTTTTTTGTCTTTTGTCTTTTTCCGTGTCCGGCAACGGATCGCAACCCTCAGTGTTGCCCCCAGACCGGACCGGGGACCGGCAACGGGATCGCAACCCTCGGTGTTGCTCCCGCGCCTCGCTCAGCCAGTGAGCGGGAACCGGTCTGTATGTGGGATCCGAACCCTCAGGCGGGAGCGCCGCCGCGCTTCCCAAGCAGCGCACTTATCCAGTGCACCACCGGGCCGGCCCTTTTTTTTCCCCTTTTTAATTTGGAGGAATTTCATGCTTATTCTAGATACCTGTTGGTTTGAAACGTTCCAAATAATTTCTCCCAACCTATCATCTGGTCTTTGTCTTTGTTTTCCTTCATGAATGAAGTCCTATGTTGATAAAATTCAATTAATATATATATTTTGCCTTATGGTTTGTGTCTTTAAAGTTTTATTTAAAAGTCCTCTTCCACCTCTGTTTCTCAAAGATTTTTTTCTTTACATTTTTTGTCTATTAACCTTATGAATTTACATTTGTATCGCTTCCTTTTAAAATGTGATTGATCACATCTTATTCCTATAATATTATGAGTGAAATTAGCTTTGAAGGGCAGGTCCATGAACTTAGCCATCGTGTATATTGATTGTTTCTATGCAAAAAACATGTGAACTGAGTTCCAAAACATCAATTTAGAAGCGAACTTTTGGAATAGAGCCAGTTTATGCATTGAAAGTTGCCAGGATATTTATGAAAAAAAACCTCTAAAGTAATAATACTGCTCTGGCCCTGGTCGTTGGCCTCAGTATCATCACATTATAATTATATTGTTCATCAGATTATAAATGACCCAGAGCAGTGTTGCCTAAAGTGTAGTCCTCAAATCAACTGCATCACCTTCACTTCAATGTGCTTGTTAAAAATAAAGATTTCATTTGTCAAAACTCATAGAATGCACAACACAAAGAGTGAACCTTAATGTAAACTATGAACTTTGGTTGATAATGATGTGTCAATATTGGTTCATTAATCGTAACAAACGGACCACACTCATGTGGGATGTTGATGGCAGGGAGGCTGTGTATATGGGGAGGGGTGTGTGTGGGAACTCTGTACTTTTCCTTCAGTTTTGCTGTAAACCTAAAACTGCTCTAAAAAAATAAAGTCTATTAATTAGACAAAATAAAAGAACAGATTCCAGAGACGTTCCTTAGAACTAGTGAAGCCAGAAACTGTATTTTATAATAAGTATCCAAGGGGAGAAATATACTCATAGGAGTTTCAGTTACTACCTAAGATTATTATTATTAATAATAATAATGATGATGATAAGGCTTGCTGTGGATGTTACATTGTGGGTGTGAATTAGCTGGTGAAGGAAGGGGTCACTTCCGAGTGCATCGTGAGAGACAGCAGAGAGAAATGGGTTTTTGAGTAATGGGGGAAGAGTCCCCCAGATTTTATTGCATTTCAACTTCTAATAAAAATTTATTACATATATCCATTTGATATGGGGTTTTTATTTGCTGTATTTATGGTGAGGAAAATGAAGATGTGTTCTGACCAAAACACAGGGACTGCTAGTCCAGTAGCACTAAAATTTTTATCACCCTGTGAATGAACTAAAGTGATCGCATTCTCCTACATTCAGGGGATTCTTGTCTTTATTGCTGCTTCTGCCTGGGCAGAACCCTTCCCTCCGTTACTTCTGAAGGACATCTCTCTTGGATCTTTTTAAGGCTCTGGTTTGTTTCTCACCCATCTAGTAATACAGCGAAGGAATTTTTAGCTGGGCTGAAGATGGGTAACATTGTGAGGAGCCACCTTTCCATCAGGGGAACAAGGGCTGTCCTTGGTGACTGTCATTGAACTTGCAGAAACAGCTATACAGTTTGAACTCTGTGGATTGCAAATCTTGTAAAATGTTGTAAAGGGATAATCTTTTTGCCCTCACCCCCACCACACATTGGGCATATGTGGGAAGATTAAAAAAACAAAACAAAATCCCAATCAACCAACAGACTACCCCTCTTCAATCTCATATTTAAAATTATTTGGAAGGGGAGTGGGGAGGGGGATAGTGAGAGGTTGGTAATGGACACAAAGTTACAGCTAGACAGGAAAAATAAGTTCTAGTAGTGAACAGTGGTGCTAGGCATCTGTAACTAACAATAATTTATTGTATGTTCTCAATTGGATAGAAGAGAGGAGCTCAAATGCTCTCATCACAAAGAAACCATAAATTTTTGTGATGATGAATTTGCTAACTACCATGATTTGATCATTACAAATTGTATGCATGTATTAAAATATAACTCTGTACCCATAAATATGCACAATCAATATATTTCAATTAAAAATAAAATTAAGAGTCATTGATCTGCGACAACAAAATAAAATAAAATAATTTATAAAGCTACCAGATGAAAAAATTGTATTTAAACATGTGGAGGACACAATCTCCAGATCCTAATGAGGCCTTCACAATAACTTAGTGTTGTTAGGAACAAAGGCAGACAGCAGGGCAAGGTCTTTAGGAGCATGCGCTCTGTACCACGTGGGCTAAGCACGATGTGACCGTTTGGTCAATACAATCAAAGCACTAAAAATAACAACAGTTCATATGTGTTAAGCATTGTGACAGACAGTTTATATGAATTATCTCATTTATTTGCACAACATCTCTATGATGCTGGTTTTAGGACACTTAGGTTTGTCCAAGTTCATAGAACTACCAGGTGCACAAATCCATTTCTGAGAGCTCTTTTTCTAAAAAAGGCAGCAATGGAATTATATCGGAGAGGTGATTACTTGGCCTACTATTGAATGAAACTTGACTATATGTCACAGGTTACCTACTGATTTCTAATTATAATCATTCAAACTGTTGAGATGTTCTTTATTTCCCCTCTTTGCACCTCAGCTTCATCATTGTAAGGTGAGAGAGTTGGGTGAACACAGTGGTCCTCAACCCTGGATCCCGTTAGAACCTCCTGGGGAGTTCTTCATACCTGGATCCACTTCATGCCAACTGAATCAGAGTCTCTGGGGTGGGGTCCAAGCCCTGGAATATTTTTTAAAGCTTCCCAGGTGATTGTAAAGAACCAGGGGCTTTCTGGCTCTAAATGTCCTCCCTGTGTCATTGTATTTCAACATTCCTTCAGCCTCATCCCCTAATAAAGATGAAAGAGTTGGTTTTTATCACCATACATCTGAAGAGTTATTAAGCCCATCACTGACTTCCCTCTCAGCCTGACCAGAAAAAGTACAGCAGCTCATGCTTTTAGAAGACTTCCCTGAAAAAAGGCAGCTTCTTTTAAAAAAAAAAATTATTATAATTAGCATATTCATTATTGCAAATCATGATTTTTCTTTATGCCCTTTACTCAACCTATCATTACCCAAACCCCCTCCCGCCCTCTCCCCTCTCTAGTATCCTTAGGTTTGTTCTCTCCTGGAAGTTCAATGTATTGTTCTTTCTTTCTTTTTTCTTTCCTCCTTCCCTCCCTCCTTCCTTCCTTCTGAAAAAGGCAGCTTTGTCTGCTCTCAGGTACTGATCTACCTAGCATCCTTGGGTCCCATTCACCAAGGTCAAGGAAGACTGTCAATTGCATTTCTCCCCTGGGGACAGTCAGAGAATGTCTGGTTCGTTTAGTACGTTGGCACTGAAAGGCCAGCTTCTGGTGAATATCTATCAGGCCAGCAGATGGGATTTGCTCATGTAACTTCTGAGCTTGTCCCCTTCTTTGAGGCAAGGGACAGTTATTTTAGGCTTTCTTTGCAGAAGCTTCCCCCTTATCAGGGCTCTGGGTCAGGGCCCTCATCTCAGTGAGAGCTGCGGCTAGGGACCTGCCTGTCTGGTGGCTCTGTCGGAACAGCTGTCGGGGAGCTGACACTAACACCACAGCTGCTTTTCTTCCTTGCTGAATTCTGCCCTCCAGATCTCCCGATGACATCATCACTCTTGCTTTTGTGGGCTGTGACAGCAAATCTACTTGCAGACAGCAGCATGTGGTAGTTGCCCGAATTCTCATTTCACTTCCTGATTATTCCAGGCACAGCACCCAAAGTGTCATGTTCACATTAAGTGAGGGAGAGGGTATCTACTCAGGCCAAGCTGATTTTTCCCCTCCGCCAAATTTGAGGCTCTGATTATGTGTATGTTAAAGTAAGAAGAAAAAGCCGGTGAAATACATAAATACAGCATTTGCCAACTATCAGCTGGCTGACTGTTCAAGAGTGATCATGTTGGCAGTTACAAGTGATTTCTCTCCAGCAACGTTTCTGGAGTTTAGATTTTAAATAGGCTCCTTTGAAATTAATGCTTTAAGCAATAAAAGAAGACTCCCACCTCTACCATTACTCTTACTTGTCCCTACTCCACAATCTATCAATCATATTTTTCATTTCTTCATAGTTGTGTCTTCCTTTGTTTTATTTAATACTAGTAGACTCACTGATGTTTTTTCCACCAGCCAATTTTTTTGAAAGCCTCCTGGCAGATGAGACCTTGTATGTCCAATTGTCCTTGGGAAGCAGCGTCTGCTTATTAGCATCATCTTTCACTGATGCTGGAATAAGTCAGCTGTCAGGAAATGACATTCACTCATTTTACACAGAGGTGGAACCAACAAGGTGCCCTCATGAAGCCATGGATGTCAGAACGGGATTAGATCTCAGAAATATAACCAAGTACCTATAAAACTAAATGTCCTCTGCAAAGAGACTTAGGGCAAACCCTGTCCCACTCATCTCTAAACCCCCTGTCACCAGACTTGGCATGTTTGGTGAGTTTAATTGAATGCCATTGTTTTACCCACTGCTTGGCATACAGTAAGTGCACATAATTTTCATGGCTGTTGAAACAAGGTCTACAGAGGTGTGGGGACATGCCTAAAGTGGCAGAGTTGCGGTATATGCTTCTCACATACCACTCCTTGATTCTTTTAAACTATGTATCTGTGACAGGTATGTGCAGACAAATTTATTTCCTTTGCTGTTAATGAAATAAGGGATGAACTGTTTCATGAGCAGTAGAAATGTTAAACGGGGGCATTAATTAAATATTTACACTATATTTTTCATTAAATTGATTCAATAAAAATAATAACAAATGCTAAAATTTATTAAGCACTTCCTCTGTCCTACGAACCATAACATTGGAGACAACATGAGTAAGACATGGTGCTTGCTTTCAAGAATCTCAAGAGTAAAAAGTGAAATTTGCAGGGTTTTTTTGGAAGGGGTCATATTTTGTGAAGCATTACCGGAGATAGCACATAGCAAGTAGCCTCAACATTTGTTTATTCCAGCAGTATGTTGCTGGCATTGTGTTCTTAATCACCCTACCAGTTGTTAAGAACAACAATGTTTCTTCCTTCCAGGGGCAAGTGAAGTGACAGGGCACATCTTCATTGTATTCTTTGACCTCATAATGGAATCATTAAACATGTAGCAAGAATGTAAACACCTGTTCTGCCCAAAAAGTTTTGTGTACATTAAAAAACAAACCTGAGTAGGAAAACTGTGGCCTGAGGAGGTTTAATGGAACTAAAGTTAAGAACATTAATGTTTCACTTATGATATCTACTCTTCTCTTAATGGGGCACCTGGAAAAGAACCAGAGACCCCAGGATGAATGACAGACACTGGAGGGCTTCATCGTTGGAAGAGAACCAGATCAAACAGCAAGAAAATAAACTCATACATACTTTTGGTCTATTTATGGCAGAGGAGACACTTTAAGAGGTATATTTGTGGTCTAGAAGTTTAAATAATTGTGAAGGTGAAAAGACTAAAAATATGTTTGTCTTGAAATGAAATCAGTTTACTTCAGTGTGTGAGTTTGTATTACATGTTAAACTCAAAATAGCAAATTTAGAAAAAGACAATTGATCACTACTTAACTTCATATACTGAGGTGCCTACCAAAGCTATCCTGAGTGCATAAATCTGAAATTAATTCCAGTCTTATAAAAAAAAAATTGGCCACAAGTCAGTAACTTAGAAATAAATATAATCCAAAAACCTCAGCTGTATCTCATGAAGCTCAGTAATACTGTTTTCAGGACTCATGACAGTACTGCTGAAAGGGGAGGGAAAGGGGTGGAGTGTGAAGCTCATAAGTTTTAACCTAACTAAAAGACTTCATTTAAAGTTTTGCTGCAAAGTTGAGTCAACATTTACTTGTAAGGCTAAATCTTGGACATCATGACTTTGTTGTCCAAGGTCTCTTTTCTTTTCTCTCTCTCTTTACTCTCTCTTCCTTCCTTCCTTCTAGCTGGTTTGATATTTACCCAGGGATCCTTGACTCTGCAGTCTTTATCTCAGTGACTGAAAAGATCATTGAAATGTCAAAATTCATTTGGCTACTGAAGTAGAGTGAATAATGACAGAGCCTGTTACAGCCGTTCAAAGTCAGTAGTGCCTTTGCCCTCAGATTCCTCAACTACTTCTCCCTAGAAGCCAACAAACTGGGGAAGGCTGGGAGGAAAATCACTACTTTTAGGGTATTACTGGAGATTGGGTACCAGTCAAAGAGAGAGCTCCCTTTTGGAGCACACTATGATACATTCATTAATGATCTCAACATGTATTTGTTGAATGGACTATAGTCACTTTCCCGAGTTCAGTTGTTCTCCAAGTCACCTCTAGGCGTGGAGGGTAAATTGGAGGAGACGATCTCCAGTAACACATGTTGAACGACTCCTATAAAGTTCTCTTCATTCCACCACAACTTTGCATGTCCCTTCCTTTCTTTCCCTCCCCACTGGTGGTCTCTTCCCTGTCCCTTGGTGGGGAGTGGACAGCACTGACAACATGGATGTCTCCAGATGCCCAACAAGCCACGGGAAACCATGCCACTTGGTGAATGTGTAGCTTCAACCACTACAGACACAATAACTCTTTCTAAATAAGTCAACAGCTTAAAGCAGAAGAGTTAAGTAGCAATGGAAGGACATTACAAAGAGGCACATTTCAACCTAACTGAAACAAAAACTTTCTAAGGTTAAGATCTATGCAACATGAAATAACCTTCTCATGAGACAGAGATTAGAATAGACTCATTTGTTCATTCAGTAATTCACTCATTTGACACATGATTACTGAGTGCCTACGTATGCCAGGCATTATTCTAGGCACTGGGGGTTCAGTAGTAAACAAAAGAGATAAAAACTGCTGCCCTTGACTTTCCTGGCATGGAAGACAATTAACAACAACAACAACAACAAAGAGGTAAAATATATAGTGGGTTAGATGAAACGCATGTGTACGTGAAATAGGTGGGCCAAAGAACTCCTCACCAAGAAGATGACATTTGGGTAAAACCTGAGAGGGATGAGGGAGGGAGCCATGTGGTTTGGGGAAAGAACATTTCAGGCAGAGGGAACAGCAAATGCAAAGGCCCTGGAATGGGACTGTCCCTGGGGTGGCTGAGGAACAACAAGGAGGCCAGGGTGTCTGGAGCAGAGGGAACGAGGAGGCAGATAATCAAAGAAGGTCAGAATGGCGACGATGGAGGCAGATTTGCATGGCCTTGTGGATGATGGCAAAGGACTTCGGGGTTTACCCTGAGTGAGATTATCTGAAGTCATTGGAGAGTCTTGAGCTGAGGAACAACATGATCTGACTGACCTTTAGACAGGGTCACACTGGGCTGCTTTGTTGAGATTAGGCTGAAAGGGGCAAGGGTGGAACCAGTGAAAACATTGCAGTGGTGCCAGGGGAAGAGGATGATGGCCTGGGGCAAAATGGCAGCAGTAATGGGGATGAGAAATGGAAATATTACGGATATATTTTGAAGGTAGAGTTGAAGAGATTTTTGGATGGGTTAAGTGTGAGTTGCAAGAGAAACAGAGGAGCCCGCATGCTTCAAATTTTGGCCTGAGCTATTGGAAGGATAAAGTTGTCATTAACTAAGATGGGGAAGACTGTGGGAGGTAGAGGTTTTGTGAGAAATATCAAGAGCTCAGTTTTGGAAATGTTAAGTTCAGGATGCTAATTAGATATTATAAAAAGAGTATCAAGTAAGTAGTTGGGTATACGAGACCAGAGTTCATTAGAGAGGTGGGAGAGAGGTTAAACTTGGGAATCATCAAGATATGGATGTTATTTAAATCCATGGCACCAGGTGAGATAACCTAGGAAATGTGTGTAACTGGAGAAAAGATACTCCAGTTAAGAGTGGATGGATGGGGAGGAATCAGCACAGGAGACTAAGCGGGAAGAGCCCCAGAGAGACAAAAGGAAAATTAGGCAAAGTGCCTGGAAGCCAACAGAAGAAAGAGTTTCAAGACAGGGCCAGTAGTCAACTGAGAAAAGGCTGCTGATAGGTCAATATAAGAATTGAAAATTGACCATGACATTTAACAATTAGGAGGTTGGGGTGACCTTGATAAGACAGTGTTCGTGAAATGCTGGGGGTGATAAACCTGAGTGGAGTGAGTTCATGGAAGAGTGGGAGGAGAGGAATTGGAAGCAGCAAGAATATAAGAAAACTCTGTGAGGACCTCTGTGGTCTGCTCCAACTCTCATTAATTTCAGCCCTTCTGAAAAAGTGCCAGGATACATTCAGTTTTTTAGGGGCACTTTCTGAGATGCTTTGATGACCACAAGGACTTTGTTCAACACAAATTGCATAGGGAAACAGATAATTCACTATGGCCTTATTAAAGTTTTAATTCAAAGGACTTGAAGATACTTTTTTTTCCCCCTGGGCTTCCTGATCTTACTTCACTAGGTTTTTATAAAGTTACATAGCCAAGTAAGAGTTATGGGTTTCAAAGGCTATTCCCCATTCTCAAGTATATTAAACTTTTGATTAAATAACATTATCTGAAGTCTACCAAAGGGGAATAAGACTAAATTCTACTTTTACAGGGCTGACTGGTCAAGTTGAAAGCAATTAAAATCAGCATCTATTAAGAATTGATTACCTGATATTGTGTAAAAGAAAGAACTTGAAATTTTGAGTAAAATAATTTGTGTTTGAGTCCTAGATCCATTCTTTCCTAGCTGTGAAAATTTAGACAAAATATTTAACTTTACTGCACTTTAACTTCTGATGTGTAAAACTAGGGTGATGATAAATATCTCATAGGGTTATTACAAAAGTCAAATAGAATGTTATATGGGAAAATGCTCAGTAATAAATAAAGCCAAAAAAAAGCCTATATAATTATTTATTACAAATTGCTTCCACACACATACTTTTGTTGGATTCTCCCAATCCTATGGAGGAGGCAGGACTGGGTTTTATTTTTCCTATTTTAGAGAAGGTGAAGCTGAACCTCTGAGATGTTAAGGGGCTGGCCCAAAGTCACATGACCAATGCTTGCAGAGCTGCGACCAGGAACAGTTTTCTGTCTCTGATCTGAGGCTCTGTCCACTATCATCTGTCCACATGGACACCATATGGTACCAGAATCTAGTGAGGCAAGGAGGCTCCTCTGCCACGGTCCAGTTTCTAAATCTGACTTATTCCTCTCTTGGAGACATGAACAAATGAGGCCATGACAACACAGGTCACTGGGTAGGTATGCATTTGAGGGAGGAAACACATGAGGCATCCTAGAGCCCCTTCCTCTTTGAGCTTTCTTTTCTCCTTTCTAGTCACCCTTGCATGCTGACAAGCCCTTAAAAGAGTAATGTTTTCACTGTTCTGAGGGCAGGAGCCTTAGTTCCCTCAGATCCTCTCTTTAAAGGACACCTCTGAAGGTGTCCCTGGGATTGGAATATTCTAGAGTGGGAAGGAACCTCAGATGCCATTTGGAAAAGCCCTGCATTTTATGGACCAGAATGCTTAATTTTGGAACTATTAAGATATTGGGGATATGGGGCCCAAGGCTCTACAATCAGTGCCAAGGACAATACTAGCCCTGAGCAGCTTGGATCCAACTGCACACTCTTTCCACTACACCGTGCTGTCACTCACAATGTGGCCATGGCATGGCATGACACCTCAAATCAAAATTCTGAAGGATTTCTCAATTAATTATTTAAGTAAAATGGATTTATTTTAACTCCTCTTATTATATCATTAAAAAGAGCCTAAACTCCTTATAAATAAATGGGAGCTGGAGTCACCTCTTCATGGATAATCATGTTCTCTCATTTGCAGTTTAAGTGCTAGAAGACAAAGTGACTTTAAAACTGCTTGTGAGAGGACCCAATTATCTGATAAGCAATTCCAAAGACTATATACACAAAAGCAACAGACCTCTTTGTGAATGGTGTCTGACAAGGAAAGAGATATTTGTGGCATAGGAGCTCTGGAAAATGTAATTATTTATCCTTTCACAATTAATGAAAGAAATTGGAAATGAAGCTTTCATTTCAAATCCTTTTTATCTAGATGAAACTTTAATTTTACATAATTAAATTGACTTCACAGTTCAGTGTGTTAAAATATGTAATTAAGTAGCATATCAAGGTTAAATGCCTCCTGCTTTTGGCTCATTTGGAAATCATGCTGCTGAACTCCCAAATAATACCTGCCCGTCCAGGACAGCATGCAGCCTGCCAGACTGGTTCCTCAACTTCAGAGCAGGCAGTGGAGTTTTCTTGCCTGTGCCAACTCTTGTATAAAGTTAGTTGAATATTTAAGGAGTGTTTGCTTCTCTTTGTTTTTCCGTGGGGCTTTGTTTTTTTTGCATGAAAAATATTCTGGCATTTTGATGGAGCTCCCTAGATGACTAGCTTTGTTTCTTATAGAGGTTTCCTGTAAGACAACACTTGCATCCAAAGTTGTTGCTTTGTGTTTGTTTAAAGTATTTTAAAATTCCCTTATTTCAATTTTGCCATTTCACAATTTATGATAAATTTCAGCACAGACTCAAATTATCTTTGCAGTCTTGGAAAAAGAGACGCTTTAGAAATGTGGTGGAAGGCAGTAAAGGTGGACACTGAGCTGGGATTGAGGTGAGTTCTCCAGAAATGCATTTTAAGAGGTAGCAGTCTAACATGTTTGGATTTAAGTTCTTCCATTGAATTTATGGCATATAAATTTCAAGGTCAAATGTAGAGGTGGCAAATGTATGGTCTGTCAATATTGGTGTGACATGGAATTTCATTGGAACTGGAAATTTATTGTTAAAGTATGCTTTCACGTTAGTATTTTTCTTAAAAACATTTGGTCATTGAAATAAAAAAGAGGTAGCAGTCTGTAGAGGCAGAGACTTTTACCTGTGTACCTCCCTCTTGTTTCCCCTTTGATTAGCACCTTTGTGATCATTAATTTATGGCTCAGTTGCGTCTTATATTCCCTTTCATCTTAAGACTGTGAGTGGAGCATAGTTCAACAATTAGAACTGAGTTTCCTTCCCTTCCCTGATATATTCTAGAATTCATGTAACAGTGATTTTTGTTCAATCCATTAGGGTTGTTGTTGTGAAGGACTCATGGATGTAAGCAATATTCTTGCTGTAATGATACATGGGAAATCTGAATCTATATAGTGGCCTTTTGAGATCAGTGGGGCGGTATATTGCTGGATTAATTACAATAGCCACAAAAAGAAGATACGATTATGGCATAAGGTTAACCACTCAGGACAAACTTCTTCAAATTAGGGTACATGCTACAATTACAGGCTTATTCTGTCTGTATCACTCCTGCTTCTTATTAAAGAATGTAGGTTGATACTAACGGACCATAAAACTGGAAGAAGATTGTAAAGACACTGCAGTGTGTATAGTGATATAATACATATTAGAATGTGTGAATGCTTTACTCTCGTGAGCCAAGGCTTGAGCTATGGCGTTGTCTGCTTCCATGACACCAGAAGGCATCAAGGGGATAATAAATTCTTCTAAAATTACGAGCTAGAGCTAGATTTGCCTCTGTTTCATTTCATTTCCCTGGAACTAAAAAGAGGCCTTGGTTACCAAGGGACATCTTGGTAGTTTTATCAGAAAAAAAATTAATAGTGTAAAAATGTTTTAATAAGTAAAAAGTTATACTAATGCACCCACACATTTATATACAATCAATTTTTTTTTTTTTTTTTTTTTTTTTTTTTTTTTTTTTTTTTTTCCT
>NW_007735109.1:30617-49104 GCF_000696425.1 Galeopterus variegatus
AAAAAAAAAAAAAAAAAAAAAAAAAATTTTTTTTATAAAAATGGGGGGGGGCATTAGAAAAATTTTTTATTTTTTAAAAATTTTTTAAAAAGTAAAAAGTTATTCTAATGCCCCCCCACATTTATATACAATCAATTTTTTTTTTTTTTTTTTTTTTTTTTGTCTTTTTGTCTTTTTCCGTGTCCGGCAACGGATCGCAACCCTCAGTGTTGCCCCCGTACCGGACCGGGGACCGGCAACGGGATTGCAACCCTCGGTGTTGCTCCCGCGCCTCGCTCAGCCAGTGAGCGGGAACCAGTCTGTATGTGGGATCCGAACCCTCGGGCGGGAGCGCCGCCGCGCTTCCTAAGTGGCGCACTTATCCAGTGCGCCACCGGGCCGGCCCATATATACAATCAATTTTATAATTACGAATTATTCTTATATTTTTATTAAGCTCGATCTCTCTTCCCTTAGGACCTACAGAAGATAAAAATGATGACATTTAGTTTTGGTTATTGCACATACTTGAAAGCCATTAAGCTACTGTTTAGTGAACTATGTTCACACACAAAACATACAAAATCACTGATTGGTCTTTCCTTAAACAATCTGTCTTTGGAAGTTTCAACATTGAACAAATGTTTAAATAATACCAAACAACAAAGGCTACTTTGTATACAATTGTAAATCTAGTATCATTTTTCAGAAACATGGAGGTTTGATTAAATTTTATACAAGGCTTAGAAATCTTCATACAGAATAGATTTTAGTCCTTTAGAACAAGATGAAAGAAACTGTGGTGATACATGCAAGTGGAGAAGATGATAAACACAGAAAAGTCATACAAAGATAATCTGTAAACTCTGTATTGGTCTCTTTTAACCCTTTTTCCTATCAAAACCTTTACCAAGGTGTTCCTAGTATATCGCTGAGCAGACAATGATGCTTTCATTAGTGAAGATCTAGATGGAAGAGATCAGACATCAATATTTAACTGAATCAACTGGAAGAAAAGACCCATTTTGAAAACTATAATCTTGGCTGTTCCTTTCTGAAGGATGAATTCAGGAGACTTGTTGCCACTTGTATATGTGAGTATAAGTTAGAATTCTCAATTGCTAAGTAAAAATCTTCCTGCTTTTGCTATTTTTTTTCTTTTTCTGAATTTTCTTCTCATTTGTGGTCAAAGGATGTCTGGGAAGTAAAGGTTCTCAATATAATTTTGAGCTTTACAGAAAATAAATAGCATTTTGCTCCATTATTAGGTGGTGGTAGAAATCAAGTATTTGCAGAACAAAGCGGTCTTTTCTTTAATTCATTCTTTTGGGAAAGGTACTTTGTTCTAATATTGAGCTCTCCTTATCATTGCATTTGAAGTGAAGTTAGCTGGACAGAGACTTGCATACATCCAACAAGCCACAAAGACAACAGACAAGGACACCAAATTAATGAGTGTATGAAAAAGCACAAAATATCTAACATAAATACAAGTGTAATTATCTTCATACCATCTTTTATATCTAGAAAGGGTAACTCTGAGAAGGAGGCAGTTTTGTTTTCAGGAAGTTTTAGCCCTACTCCCCCATGAAAGGGCATTTTTGTGTTTAGAATATTTTTGCTATAACTAAGTAACTAATATGTGTCCTGTCTATAAATCAGGGATCTAAAAGGTTTGTGGATGACTGCTGCTCTCCTGGCCTGCTCCATTTGACTTCTTTATAGTTTATGATTTATAAGTATAAACAGAGATGATCTAACTATAAAGCTTACTACGCTTTCATTACATGCAATGTGTAGAGACAGATATATGCTTATAATTGAGGCCTGTTGAAGCAGTGAAGGGTTTGTGAAATGAGCAACTACTTGAAATAATAAACTAAATTTCATAATTCAAGGATAAATTTAGTGCCCAAGTAGGAATAAAAGCTAGAAGAAGGAGCCACTCAGCTGAAGGTACTGATGTAAGCCCAAAGTATTAAAGTTAAATATAACATAAAGATAAAACAGTTAAACAAAGCTAAGTCTATAACAAAACAGAGACCTCGAAATTCTATCCCAAGAAATTGGTTTAGAAATCTGGAAAAAAAACTGAAAGATTCATCTTGAATAATAACTTGCTATCTGTTATTCACCCACTGAAATGTATTTGTGTATCATTCGCTAGTCAGTGTCCTATTTTCTATCCTAGTTTCTTTGTGTTTTAGAAGGCAATTTCCTTTTGAAAAGAAATCTGAGGATTTTGATTACCCAGATAACACATTTAAAATTCAGCTAATTAGGTAACTACTGAGATCTCTAACTATAACTATTTGGGGACATTATTACCACCTCTGTCTGAGATGATGAGTCTGAATTCAAATAAAATGATTGCAAGTACTTTAATAAAGATGTTTATAGATGATGTTAGAGATTCCCCAGGCATTTATTTCAATCTGGAAAATAGCTGAATATATGATGAGGAAGCACTTTCTATTCAACTACATAGGTCAAAAAAAAAAAAAAAAAAAAAAAAAAAGTTCTTTTGAAAAGAAATCTGAGGATTTTGATTACCCAGATAACACATTTAAAATTCAGCTAATTAGGTAACTACTGAGATCTCTAACTATAACTATTTGGGGACATTATTACCACCTCTGTCTGAGATGATGAGTCTGAATTCAAATAAAATGATTGCAAGTACTTTAATAAAGATGTTTATAGATGATGTTAGAGATTCCCCAGGCATTTATTTCAATCTGGAAAATAGCTGAATATATGATGAGGAAGCACTTTCTATTCAACTACATAGGTCAAAAAAAAAAAAAAAAAAAAAGAAAAAGTTGCATCTTAGCTTCCTAATGGTAAACCAGAAATCAGAGAAGGTGGGAAGAAGAAACTGGAAAAATGCATTTAAATAATAATTATGGACTCAGAGAACCTCAGAAAGATAAGGAAACACAATTATATAAACTTCTTGAGTTGCATCGGGGGAAGTCTGTGAACTACAGTATTGAAAGATGCTGCAAATTAGAACCACAGGGGAAGTCCTCGTGCTTGACTGGAAAAATGGACAGTACCATGTTTTGTGCTTGAAGCATCCAGGTAAGAGTTCCCTAAAGCAACCTTACCTTTGTTTTCTGCCTTCAGTTCTTCTGCCATCAAGCTGTCTTGTCGGTTACCAAGCACGAATGCTAGAAATGAAAGGATCAGGGCATCCAAAATTCCAATAATAGCCAGGATGTATGCCCAGCGGACTGAACAAGCCCCGAGAGTGTACTTGTCTGTCTTTTCTCCACACATCCGTTTCACTTCATCTGAATCCCAGCCATCAGGGAAAATCATACAGCCAAGCACAAGGCAGGCAGCTTGGAGAGAAAGAGAGAGAGAGAAACAAAAGAAAAAAGGAAGTTAAATTTTATTTTAGCAATTATTTCTATTGTTTGTCAAATCTTGTTTCAAATTTTTCTTGATTTAAAGAACAGCAAATCTCACCACGGTTCTACTCTGAGTATGTATGTGTGTGTGTAGGTGTGAGTGTGTTTTCCTGGTTAAATTAAAAGCAGCCTAGCATTCTGTAGTGAAAAGAACTCTGGAAATGCACTTTACAGTGAGCTCAAGCATCCTGAGAGAGGTTTAGTTTGGTTGATCTAAAAGAAAACATTAAGAAATTGAATTTTTGTGTGCATTTGTGGGAAGGCTTCTATTGCAAATAGGCCACAAGGAATCATAACACTGCAAAATGACAATTCAAGGCTGGCTTTGAAGAGCTATGACAGCAGCCAGATAAGGGATTAGGATAATATGGGAAATACCAGAGTGTATATTGACTTTGAATCATTGCACAAAATAATTTTACATTGCAACCCTCCCAACATACACAGAGTAAAGTTTTTTGAAATTATACTAAGCACGTGCAATGCAGACTATTTCATATCTTACTCTCTGTTCTATTTCATCTTTTTAAAGGCTGAAAAACACCACACACAGTGCGGCACCACAGAGTTTCAATGAAAATTAAGAAATTCAGGAGAATACTTATATTCTATTTCCCAAATATCACTGTGGAAATCATATGAACACTTTTTACAGGAATATGTTACTCTGAAAATTAAAGAAGATAAGTAGCAACTCTTGCAACTTTTTATATTTAATTGAATTATCTAGAAGTAAATCATCACAGTTTTAGGCTATATAGAGATTTCTGAACAGGTGGGTTCATTCACTCATTCAACAACTGCTTATTGAGTATCTCCTATGAAGTGTCAGACACTGTTCTTGGTGCTAGGAATACAGTGATAAAAAAAGAGACATGACTTATGTTATTTTGGAGCTTATATTTTGTCAGGCAAAAAATGAGTAAGCATGCAAATAAAATAGCTGTAAGTTGTAACAAGTAGGAAGTGGCAAGTTGTAACTTAGGAAGCCTATGATGCCACAGCCAAGTTAGAGTTTTGTGATTATCACAGCCAAACAATTCCTGAAGCCTGCAAGAGGGGCTGACTTTTTTTTTTTTTTTCCTTTTTGTCTTTTTTCGTGACAGGCAACGGATCACAACCCTCAGTGTCGCGCCCGTACCGGACCGGGACCGGCAACGGGATCACAACCCTCGGTGTTGCATCCGCACCTCGCTCAGCCAGTGAGCCGCTGGTCTGTATGTGGGATCCGAACCCTCGGCGGGAGCGCCGCCACGCTCCCAAGCGGCGCACTGTAGCAGTGTGCCACCAGGCCGGCCCGCAGAGGGGCTGACTTATAACTCTTGCCTCACTGCAACTTACTGAACAAGACAGAAGTGGACACCTGCTTTCGTCTTTTTAACTAAGTACATGGTTCTTCAGGATATGTCTGTGCAGACAGAAACCAAGAGGACTGACAAGTAGAAAGACTGCCTGGGAGAACCCTGCTTTAGTGGCTTGTGTTATTTTATAGAATCACAGTTAAAAACTTTGGGTCACACCTGCTTCCTCTCCTTTCTTTGCCCCACATCCCTATGCTTCCTTTATCTACTTGTGCAGAATCTCTGCAAAGATGGGTATTACTGACACTTCCCTACTTGAAGCATTCATTATCTCCCAGAGGGAACACCAACTTTCTTCTGTGTTCAATTTGCTCTCCCTGTAATACAGATTACGCACATTACTGCTCAGAACGTCAAGCTCAGAACTTTTTGCTGGCTGCCTGTTGACTACTGAGTATAAAAACAACCAGGCATCTTAGTCAGATATTCAAAAGCTCCATTATCCAGCCTCTACTGACTTTCCAGTCTCCCTCCCCGTCATACTCTCCACTTCACTTGGGCTGAACTACATGTGACTCCAAATTTTTGTATCTCTCTTCTGCCTGGAGTATTTGCCATGACTGTACCTAAATGTTCCACTCTTAAACATCTTCCAACATGCAAGCCAAATGCAACCTTCTCTACAAGGCAAACTATCCCAAATTCTTCTCGACCCAGAATATTGCCCTTCTCTGAACTCTCATAGCTAGTTGACTATACCTAGCTTAGGGTCTCTGTTGCTTTTCATATTATTATAGTCATTTATTTACAAGCATTATCTCAATTAACAGACTATAAGCTTTTTGAGGAAAGAGTCTTTGGCCAGTTATCATACTCATAGCTTCTAAAACAGGGGGTATAGTCACAATTTGTGGTAATGAGCAAGCTGCCAGTATGGGTCTGGCCGTCATATCTTAGGCATGAGTGGTGACAATTTGCTCTACACTTCATGAATGTTCATAACCAATAAAAAATAAATAAAACAGTGCTTTGAACATAGATACTAAAATACATTTGAATGGGAAAATAAATGAACAAATAAATAAATTGTAATATCTAGACAATATACTCTAAAATATAGTCATGGACATCAATACCGCAGTTATCCATGGTCACAAATCTAGTTGAAAATGGATTCATATTTGGGTGAGTTTTAACAGAGACAATTTTGTTATAACTAAACAACAGATAATAAGTACTTGGGAGGACAATTTTTAAAAAAACTAAAGTTGGTGATTTGAAAATATTTTCAAATTCCCATTCCCTCTGCATCTCCTAGTACTCAGTACCCAACATTCTTTCTAAAGTGGTAACAATTTATGTATTTTAAAAACGTGTGGTTTCCATGAGCAAAATTCATTTTATTTGGCAGGACACAGAAGATCTTTGAAACTAACCTATACTTCAGAAAAATACCTCTAAGGATTACTTGGAATATTTAAAAAATATTCTAAATGCTTTTTTACATATAAAATTATTTTTACCTGTAAGAAAATTACTTTCTTATAAAGAGAAAAGGATAATCAAAATTTTTCCTTTTACAAATAGGAATCACTTGAAAAATAACTTATTACAGTTTTAGTTAAACTTAATAGAAATAACCAAGTGACACTAGCTCAGGTAGTATGTTATTGGATACTGGGGGACAACTTCCATAGAACAGAGTTAATGGAATGCTGACAACAACGAAGACATCTTTTCTCAAAGTCTTTCTGTCTTGAGGGTAGACTGGCTGTCTTAAAAGTTTCCATTTCTGGAAGCTTTGAGTTACAAATTGGGATAAAAAGGGCAGAGGCAGAATTAATACTCTGAAACTAAAACCACAGGAGAATATGAATGTCAACCCATTCTTCTCTATTTTCACAGTATATGACTTCCTAAATCGAATTTTAAGTGAAGAATATGTAAAGATAGACGAAATAATATACAATGGCACTTTATGCAATGGATAGTTTGCTAAAAGTTACAAAAACAGAATTTTAAAAATGCAATTCTTATTTCCAACAATCTAAGGGAGTTGGCTGTTTAGAGAAATCTTAAAACCCACCTAACAATGTCAGGGTTTTGGCCTCCTTGAGAAAAATGTTTAGGCCCACCCAGCAAGGATACCACAGTTCTCCTTCAGGCTACAGGGCACTATAACATGTATGGGTTCTCCGTCTACTTCTTGTCCACCTTTGAGGAAGATTTGATCCTTTTCTAATTTATCTGTTTTGAAAATCTAAATGGTTGTATAGTAGGATTAAAAAAAACAGCAATTGCATTTAAAGGCTTTCAAAACTTTAGATGGAGTTGCTGCGGTACCTCCAGCCCAGGCCAGTCCCCACAACCCAGAGAGGCCTGAGAGTCACCAGGCCCACATGCCCTGAGTCAGCAACGCTGGAACAGACAGGCCTCACAGGATCACCAGCCAAGGCCAGTCCCTGCCACCCAGAGAGGCCCGAGAGCTGCCAGGCCCACACGCCCTGAGACAGCTGCACCAGAACAGGCAGGTGCCTCCCTCCATGGGACCCCCCAGCCCAGGCCAGTCCCTGCCACCTGGAGAGGCCCAAGGGCTGCCAGACACTGAGCCACACACTGGGCCAGCCATGCTGGAACAGGCTGGTGCTGTGAGACTCCCCCAGCCCAGGCCAGTCCCCACTGCCCAGAATTGACAGTCCCTTCAGGATCCAGGCCAGGCATAAGGGTGGAACAAGTGGAGCATGATACCCGCTGCCACAATGACTAAACACCAAAGGAAAGATACCAGAAATATGAAAAATCAAGAAAGTACATCACCATCAAAGGAAAATAATAACTCTCAGCCTCTAGATCCTATAGAACAGGAAGTCCTTGAAATGACTGACAAGGAATTTCAAGCAACAATTCTAAGGAAACTAAATGAGATACAAGAAAACTCAGTTATACAACACAATGAAATGAGAAAAAACTATACAGAACCTGAAAGAAGAAATGTACAAAGAAATCAATGCCCTGAAAAAGAAATGTAGCAGGGCTTGTGGAGCTGAATGATTCATTCAATGAAATAAAAAACACAAGAGAAAGTCTAACCAGCAGGCTAGAACAAGCAGAAGAGAGAATTTCTGACCTTGAAGATGGGCTGTTTGAATTAATGTGGATGGACCAAAAAAAAAGGAAAAAAGAAGTTAAAAAATTGAAGAAAATCTAAGAGAGATAACAGACAACCTTAAATGCTAAAATATCTGAATCGTGGGTAGTCCAGAAGGGGAGGAAAAAGGAAATAGCATTGAAAACATATTCAATGAAATAGTAGCAGAAAACTTCCCAGGTACAGGGAAAGTCACAGATCTTCAGATTCAGGAGATCCAAAGATCCCCAAACATATTCAACCCAAAAAGGTCCTCTCCAAGACATGTTATAGTCAAACTGGCAAATCTCAAAGACAAAGAGAGAATCTTAAAAGCTGGAAGAGAGAAGCATCAGGTAACCTATAAAGGAGCCCCAATAAGACTAACATCAGACTTTTCATCACAAACCCTAAAAGCCAGAAAAGAATGGGATGATATATTCAAAATACTAAAGGACAAAAATTGCCAGCCAAGAGTACTTTACCCATCAAGGCTATCCTTCCGAAATGAAGGACAAATAGTATATTTCTCAGACAAACAAAAACTGCAGGAGTTCACTACCACATGACAAGCCCTACAAGAAATTCTCAAGGACGTACTGGATTTGGTACCTGAAAAACAACCATCACTGCCATGAATACTCAAGAAAGAACAAAACCCACCAGTAAAACAAAAATGCTAACAATAAAGAGAAAAAACAATTTATCTATCTCCCCAAGAAACCAACAAACACAGAAGACAAACAGAAATCAGAAAGAAAGGAAGAAAAGATACTTAAGACATCTAAACAAAAATCAATAAAATGCTAGGAGTAAATCTACACCTTTCTATAATAACTCTAACTGTAAAACAATTAAATTCCCCACTCAAAAGACATAGAGTGACTGACTGGATTATAAAGATGGACCCGACAATATGCTGCCTTCAAGAGACTCACCTCACCTGTAAAGACACACATAGACTAATAGTGAAAGGATGGAGAAAGATGTACCATGCCAATAGAAATGAAAACAAGCTGGAATAGCTATTCTTATATCAGATAAAATAGACTATAAACCAAAAACCATAAAAAGAGATAAAGAAGGCCACTATATAATGATAAAAGGATCTATCCATCAAGAAGACATAACAATCATAAATACAAACACACCCAACATTGGAGCAGCCAGATTTATAAAGCAAACACTATGAGACCTAAAGAATGAGATAGACACTAATACCATAATAGTGTGGGACCTGAACACTCCACTCTCAACCTTGGACAGATCATCTAGGCAAAAAATCAATAGAGAAACACAAGATCCACACAATACATTAGACCAATTGGACTTGGCAGATATCCACAGAACATTCCATCCAACAACCTCAGAATATTCATTCTTCACATCAGCACATGGAACATTCTTCAGGATAGACTACATGTTAGGTCGCAAAGCAAGTCTCAACAAATTCAAAAATATTGGAATTATTCCACGCACTTTTTCAGATCACAATGGATTAAAATTAGAAACTGATAACAAACGAAACTCTGGAAACTATACAAACACATGGAAATAAAACAACATTCTACTTAATGACATATGGGTCCAAGAAGAAATTAAACAGGAAACCAAAACATTTCTTGAAATTAATTAAAATAATGACACATCATACCAAAACCTATGGGATACTGCAAGAGCAGTACTAAGGGGGAAATTTATCACATTAAGTGCTTACTTCAGAAGAATGGAAAGATGGCAAGTAAACAACCTAACACTTCACCTTAAAGAAATAGAAAAACAAGAACAGTCCAAACCCAAAGTTAGTAGATGGAAAGAAATAATTAAGATCAGAGCAGAACTAAATGAAATAGAAACCTGAAAAATGATACAAAAGATCAATGAAACAAAAAGTTGGCTTTTTAAAAAGATAAATAAAATTGACAAACCTTTAGCAAGGATAACTAAGAAAAGAAGAGAGAAGACCCAAATAACAAAAATTAGAAATGAAAAAGGTGATATTACAATTGATACCTTAGAAATATAAGGAATCATTAGAGACTATGATAAACAACCATATGCCAACAAATTTGAAAATCTGGGGGATGTGGATAAATTTCTGGACACACACAAACTACCAAAACTGAGCCAAGAAGACATAGAAAATCTGTACAGACCAATAACAATAAAAGAGATTGAAACTATTATCAGAAGTCTTCCAACGAAGAAAAGCCCAGGACTGGATGGGTTCACTGCAGAGTTCTACCAAACCTTCAAAGAGGGATTGATACCAATTCTCTATAAAGTATTCCAAAAGATTGAAATAGAGGTCATTTTATGAGGCAAACATCACCCTGATACCAAAAAGAGACAAAGATACATAAAAAGAATAATACTACAGGCCAATATCCTTGATGAATATTAGATGCAAAACTCCTCAATAAAATACTAGCTAACAGAATACAGCAACACACACACAAAATTATACACTATGATCAAGTGGGATTCATCCCAGGGGTACAAGGTTCGTTTAACATATGCAAATCAATAAATGATACACCACATCAATAAAATCAAAGACAAAAACCATACAATCATCTGTACAGATGCTGTAAAAGCATTTGACAAAATTCAACATTTGTTCATGATAAAGACTCTGTACAAGCTAGGTATAGATGGAAAGTATCTCAACATAGTTAAAACCATATATGATAAGCCCACTGCCAATATCATCCAATACCATTCCTTAAGAACAGGAACTAGACAAGGATTCCCACTCTCACCACTCCTATTCAACACAGTGTTGGAAGTACTAGCCAGAGCAATCAGAGAAGAGAAGGAAGTAAAGGGCATCCAGATCGGAAAACATGAAGTCAAATTGTCTGTGTTTGCACATGATATGATCCTATATATTAAATGGCTTAAAGCCTCTGCCAAAAAACTCTTAGAGTTGATAAGTGATTTCAGCGAAGTTGCAGGATACAAAATCAATCAACACACAAAAATCAGTAGCATTTCTATACTCCAACAGCGAAAATGCAGAAAAAGAAATCAAGAAAGCTAGATCATTTACAATACCCACTAAAAATATAAAATATGTAGGAATAAAGTTAACCAAGGATGTGAAAAATCTCTACGAAGAGAACCAGAAACCATTGTTGAAAGAAATTAAGGAAGACACAAGAAGTTGGAAAGATATCCAATGCTCTTGAATTGGAAGAATTAACATTGTGAAAATGTCCATATCACCCAAAGTGATCTATAGATGCAATGCAATCCTCATCAAAATTCCAGTGGCATTTTTCTCAGAAATGGAAAAAACTCTCCAGACATTTATATGGAATAACAAAAGATCACAAATAGCTAAAGGAACCTGAGCCAAAAAATAAAGTTGGAGGCATAACACTACCTGACTTTAAACTATATTACAAAGCTATAATAACCAAAACAGCATGGTACTGGCATAAAAACAGACACATGGATCAATGGAATAGAATAGAGAACCCAGAAATTAACCCACACACGTACAGCCATCTGATCTTTGATGAAGGCACCAAGTTTACACAGTGGGGAAGAGACTGCCTCTTCAGCAAATGGGGCTGGAAAAACTGGATATTCATTTATTGGAGAAGGAAACTGGACCCATACCTCTCACCATATACCAAAATCAACTCAAAATGGATTAAAGAATTAAATATACATCCTGATATAATAAAACATCTTACAGAAAACATAGGGGAAACACTCCAGGAAGAAGGATTAGGTACAGACTTCACAAATATGACCCCAAAAGCACAGACAACCAAAGAAAAAATAAACAAATGGGACTATATCAAACTAAAAACCATCTGCACAGCAAATGAATCAATCAACAGAGTGAATAGATAACCAACAGAGTGGAAGAAAATATTTGCAAAATATACATCTGACAAAGGACTAATATTCAGAATATACAAGGAACTCAAACAACTTTATAGCAAAAAACCAAATAATCCAATTAAAAAATGGGCAAAGGAGCTGAATAGGCATTTCTCAAAGGAAGATATACAAATGGCCAACAGATACATGAAAAAATGCTGAACATCACTCAGCATTCGGGAAATGCAAATCAAAACCACTTTGAGATACCATCTCACTCCAGTTAGGATGGCTAATATCCAAAAAACTGAGAATGATAAATGCTGTACAGGTTGCGGAGAAAAAGCAAGTCTCATACACTGTTGGTGGGACTGCAAATGGTGTTGCCTTTATGGAAAATGGTATGGAGGTTCCTCAAACAATTACAGACAGATCTACCATATGACCCAGCTATTCCACTGCTGGGAATATACCCAGAGGAATTGAAATCATCATGCCAAAGTGATACCTGCACTACCATTTTATTGCAGCACTATTTACAATAGCCAAGAGTTGGAACCAGCCTAAATGTCCATCATCAGATGAGTGGATAAGGAAACTGTGGTACATCTACAGAATGGAATACTACTCTGCTATAAAAAAGAATGAAATACTACCATTTGCAGCAACATGGATGGATTTAGATAAAATTATGTTAAGTGAAACAAGTCAGGCACAGAAAGAGAAATACCACATGTTCTCACTTATTTGTGGGAGCTAAAAATAAATAAATTAATAAATAAACAAACAAATAAGTGGTAGGGGGTGGAAGAAGACACGACAATCACAACTATTCCTTGAACTTGTTAAGACAAGTGAGCAGATACGATGTTGTTGGGGGGGAGGGGAGAGAAGGAGGAGGAAAGAAGAATGGGTAAAGGGACATGCAAATCAACTACTAAGTATATTGAGAAGTTAAAAAGAAACAACTTTAGGTGGCCAATGCATAACAAAAGATTTATTTTCTGACAATATCAAAATGTACATTTTTCTCCCCTATCCAACTCCTCCTACTTGGCTGTTTTGTTCTGTTTTTGAAAGGGGAGGACGCCCCAAAGTTTATGTATTTGACTTAAGCCACTAAAACAGTTTAGGCTCTGTTGGTTTCTTTAGAAAGGCATGACTATTATATTCTAAATTAATGCTTGAGTGCTATGATAAATTCTGTTTTCTAGCATTCTATTAAGCAGGACCTTATTAACCTGCATGATTTGTATAGTCACTGGAAACTAACAGCTGATCCTAACCCTGACTAAGAAGTACCTGCAAGATCCTAGGCTAACATCTCAGTCAATGAAAGAGTAAATAATATTTCTCTTGGAGTTATAATTGATTTTTTCTAATTGTTTACAAACTGATCATCCTTTAAGATACAGTACTATCACTACAGTAAACATTAGAGTATAAGAGGCACCAAAACATTTGATTAATTTGGACATGCTATTTCCTCACTAGGAGGGATAGAGGACAATTAGTTCCAATTGGGCTGTTATCCAAAAATGGGTTTCTTATTAGAATGTCACCTAGGAAATGACTTCCTCGCAGCTATATATTCCTTCATTTTGGCAGCAGGTTTTCTGGAACATTCTTGAATGCTATGTCAGAGAACATTCTTGAATGCTAAAGAGTAATGAGAGCCCACAAGTTAGAGGTGAGCAGAGAATGATGGAAAAAAAAAATAAACGATGGCCTTATTGTATGCTGCCATGATATCTTCTAATCTAGAATATATGACAAAGGCGTCCTTGTGAGGGCATCACTGTTGATTTCCATTTTAAGCGAGTTCCAAACAATTAGGAAGCATTCACATTCTAAAAGAAACCTCTGTGTAGAGGCTACTGATGCCCACAATGGGTTCTTCTGAAATAGTTCACAAATGGCTAGTGGTTCCCCACAGCCACTAATTGCTCTGGCATTTTTCTTGCTAAAGACCTGACTGTAACCTCTGTGGAGGAAACAACCTTAGAAAAATCCACAAAGCCTTGTAATTGGGTCTTTCTTCAAAGGAAAATGAAGCAAGATGAAAAAAGCCATAGGGGGTCTATGACTTAAGTTACTGGGTCCTGCTGATATTGCTGGTCTAACTATCCCAACCAGGGCTTTTAATGTTGTGAACCTGAGAACTGCTTATTTTTTGAACAGCAAGAGAAAGCCTTAATTCATTCTTTAGAAAGTCTATGCACTGTTGCACAAAAGGCATGATAAACTGCCTCATGTTGCTGAAGCACTCAAGTGGAACTCAGTGAAGAAAAGGAATCTGCACTCACATAACTCTATCAATTATTCAGGCATACAGTAGCTGAAGAAATCGATGCCAGTAGAGGCTTCCAGGCTCTGAAGGGGGAACTTTCACACAACGATTGTCACTCTAAACACCTGGCAAAAGAGATAGAAGCCTCATTCCTACAGCTTCTTCATGAGGACTTGGCCGGCAAACTCAAGCTCTAATATTTATACCTCTGGAAACGGCATAATATTTAAACTCAGTTTACTTCTGGAAAATGGAGTCACTAGTAATCCGGGACATGAAATACTGTGGTTTAGAGTGTGGTGTAGAAAACAAATTGTGTCCTGGTAGATTTCGGTTTTAAACCCAATATAACTTTATGGGCAATTAACTTGCTGTTATAACACGAAACACATAACACACCTTAGAAAGGTGGGGGGACAAATGATGCTGGGCTCTCAAAAGAGAAGAGTTAGAAACTCATATCTAATGATGAGAAAATTCTCTCTACTCTGCCAAGATGCTCAGCCCTAATTTGCTTGAATAAAGGGGTGCGTACATACATCTGTACACTGTTCTGAATCAGCGGTGAAACCCTGGACCACGGCTCCAAGCGGGTAGTTAGAAGTCCGTCCACACCTGCATGTATGAGCCAGACGGTTAGTGGAGAAATATATTGTATAGAGTATGATATCAGACAAGAGGAAAATACCCAACTAACAACATCACTTGCTAATTTGCCCAAATTTTGAGACTTAAAAGCCTAATATAATAAAAACCATAATTTAGACTTAAAAAATGAGATAGTGTTGTGATCTCTAGAGCACTACTAGACAGCTTTTGACATATATCATGGGTCCAATCAAATTCCTTGAGATCCTGATAACGGCATAATTAATAATTATAATATCTAATATTTTTTGAATGCTTACCACATATAGGGCACATTTTATATGCATCATCTCATTTAATTCTCAAACAAAACTAAGGGAAACATGAGATCACTTCTTTGGTTTCTACAAAGAGGGATTTTTCCTTAAGTACTTGTGGCCCCTTATCCCACTCCTATTCCTCTCCATGGAGGTGAAGTGAGTTACCTGATAGACATCTAGAAAGAAACTGGGCATACCTGCCGACCCCTTCCTCTCCTTACCTTAGGAGTCATTTGTCCACATGAGGAAGCATGCGTTCTACTCCTCTGTGCTGTATGTTTCATACAGGGCAGGTCTGATTTTCACGTGCTAAGGTGAGGAAGATAAGTATGCCTAATTTTGAGAGTGAAGATTGGGAAGTCTTTTTGGCTTACAGACTCAGAGCCATGTTCTGCACCCTAGGCTTCCTTGTAATAAAGGAGCTATTTTGGTCTCCATCTGTCAGCCCTTCACTATCTGACAGTTGGTTCAGAGCTCAGGAAGGGGAAGAGAGAATTGCTGTTCATTGTTTCTCTGCCAATCCTGACATTATTGTTATGATTACTTACAGATGAAAAAACTGAGGCACTGAAATTTCAAATAGCTTTCTCAACATCATTCAAAACCTACAAGTGGCAGAACCAGGAGTTGAACCCAGGCAGTCTAGCTCCAAAAGCTATGCTTTTAATACCATCTATGCTATTATCATCTACATGTGAACAACAATGATGCACATGAAGTCACTGTAAAATATTGATTTTAGTACTAAGAACGCTTATAGAATCTTGGCAGTGCTTAACATATTATTTATAATTAGACATTTATTCTTTGAGTACAAGAACTACTACTAAAAAGATACCTAAGAATTGTTAGTTTTTATATGTATAAATATTTCTGTAGTTTACAATAGTATTTCACTTAATCAGAAGTTCATCTTATATGCAGTGCCATGAACATTAGATTAATTATAAATCCCAAATGTGTGGGATGGGAATTCATGAGGTTTTATGCATAAACATTGGTATATTTGATTTTATACACATTTCACAAGAAAACCAGTCAGCTTTCTTTCTTTTTTTTTGACTTGATATTTTAAGTTATCTATGTGTTAGCCAAACATTTATATATGTTCTTAAGTGGTATAAATACCTTTTAAGATTGTGTGTGTGTGTGTGTGTGTGTGTGTGTGTGTGTGTATGCCTTATTAATTTATATATATGGCTACTTGTATATAGAATTATTTTTTGCCTGAAATAAAAATAAAGTCATGAATCAATTAGGTTCTATTAAAGTATTTGTGAAGCTTTATTTCTTCTAAGTAACTTCTCTGGATTTCAATAAACACATTGTTTTAATGAAAATTTCAGCAAACATGATACCGAATAGGTCACAAACAAGTCTGAAATTTGCAGGAGAGGCCTCGACTTAGGCAATATTTTCAGGCACTAAAAATATAGTGCATTCCAGACACAGGGTCTTAAGAGAAGAACAGATCATCTTTTTCCTTGGCCATATGAACAGGACCCTATATAATGCACCTATCACCTTTCTCCCTGCAAAATCTGCTCTAGCCAGGACAACACCCAAAGCAAGACATGTGACCGTGATTACCCTTCCAACAGTTTTCCATGTGCCTGTAGGCTACCTCTTTGTGCTATGATTACTTTATTCATAAAATAGGGAGCCCAGGTCCAGATTATTGAGTGGTTATCTACTATTTACCTTACATTATTCATATTTAGTGAATAATTTGTGTTCACTTGGTGTCCCATACACATATTATGGTAAATAATCATGCTTGTAAAAATAACTCATAAGCTGACTAAATGTCTTCCTGGATCGCAGGTGGAGACAGGGTGGCATACTTACTCTCTGCCCTGACTTACCTCAAGACTCAGGGAATGTCACTGTAGGCTGAAGTTAGACAAGGCCAGGAATCTTATGCTCATCTGGCCACCAGCATTTCAATTTCTCAGTATAGGGGCTGACCTTAGGACCAATTTAATTCCTTCTCAGTGAGGATGAACTCTCCCAAGCCCCAAACACCCCCTGGAAACAGAGTACCCATTTCTAGTCACTTTCCTAAAACAGAATGTGGCACCAGTGCAGCTTTTTCCCCCTTAATTTTACTTTATTGTGTTAAGAACACTTAATGGTAGGTCTACCCTATTAACAAAATTTTAAGTGTACAATACCGTGTTAACTATAAGCATGATGTTGTTCCATAGGTCTTTAGAACTTATTTATCTTACAGAACCAAAAACTTTATGCTGGCTGACTAGCAACTCCACATTTCTCCCCTTCAGCCCCTGAAAACCACCGTTCCACTCTCTGATTCTATGAGTTTGACTATTTTATTTTATTTTATTTTTTGTCTTTTTTCCGTGTCCAGCAACGGATCGCAACCCTCAGTGTCGCCCCCGTACCAGACTGGGACCGGCAACGGGATCGCAACCCTCGGCGTTGCTCCCGCACCTCGCTCAGCCAGTGAGCGGGAACCGGTCTGTATGTGGGATCCGAACCCTCGGCGGGAGGGCCGCCGCGCTTCCCAAGCGGCGCACTAACGCAGTGCGCCACCGGGCCGGCCCAAGTTTGACTATTTTAGATATCACATATAAGTGAATCTGGCAGTATTTGTCTTTCTGTGATTGGCTTATTTCACTTAGCACAATGTCCTCAAGGTTTATCCATGTTGTGCCATATTTTAGAATTTCCTTCTTTTTTGAGGCTGAATAATATTCTGCCATATGTATATACCACATTTTCTTTATCTATTCATCCACCCATGGACATTTAGTTTGTTTTTACATCTTGGTAACTGTGAACAGTGCTGCACTGAACACAGGAATGCTAATATCTCTTTGAGATCTTGATTTCAATACTCCTGGATAAATATCAAGAAGTGGGATTGTTGGATCATGGTAGTTCTATTTTTAATTTTTCGAGAAACATCCACACTGTTTTCCATGGTGGCTGTACCATTTTGCAATCCCACCAACAGTGTACAAACGTTCCAATTTCTCTGCATCCTTGCAAACATTCGTGAGTTGCTTTTAATTTTTTTGCATTGTAACCATCCTAATGGGTTTGAGGTGGTACCTCACTGCAGTTTTTATTTGCATTTCCCTGATGATTAGTGACACTGAACACATTTTCATAAACCTGTTGGCCACATGTATGTCTTTTTTGTTCTATTATTACAGTTTTATTGATTCCAAAGATGGATAATTTCTGTACTTATTATGACAATTTTTGCGCAGATGGCACTAAACTATCTTATTCTAATATGGTCAATGTATGTCATTCTATTTTAACTTACAAACGGAATTAATTGAATAATCAAAAAACGTAGTTGATCTAACAATATGTAAAGTATTCTTTTTTTAATTTTTATTTTGTCAATATACAATGTAGTTGATTATTATGTCCCATCACCGAAACCTCCCTCCCTCCTCCCTCTTCCCCCTCCCACCCAAGTGTGGCTCCTCCATTTGCTTGTTGTAAGAACTTCAAAAAAAATTGTGGTTGTTATATCTTCCTCTCCCCCCCCACCGGCTTTTTTTTTTGCTGTTGTTGTTGTTTGTTTGTTTTTTTGTGTGTGTGTGAGAGTGTGTGTGTGTGTGTGTGTATGTGTGTGTGTGTGTGTGTGT
>NW_007735109.1:50104-82532 GCF_000696425.1 Galeopterus variegatus
GCATACATTTGAGTGTTGGATTTTGTCAAATGCTTTTTTGGCATCAATAGAGATGATAATATGGTCCTTGTGTTTGATTTTATTAATATGATGTATCACATTTATTGATTGCATATGTTGAACCAACCTTGCATCCCTGGGATGAATCCCACTTGATCATGGTGAATGGTCTTACATATGTGTTGTTGTATTCTGTTTGCTAATATTTTATTGAGGATTTTTGCATCTATATTCATCAAGGATATTGGCCTGTAGTTTTCTTTCTTGGTTATATCTTTACCTGGTTTTGGTATCAGGAGGATGTTTGCTTCGTAGAATGTGTTTGGAAGCTTTGCTTCTGTTTCAATCTTTTGGAATAGTTTGTAAAGAATCGGTGTCATTTCCTCTTTGAATGTTTGGTAAAATTCTGCTGTGAATCCATCTGGTCCCGGGCTTTTCTTTGTTGGGAGCTTTCTGATAACATCTTCAATCTCCCTTATTGTTATTGGCCTATTCAGGTTTTCTATATCTTCATGGTTTAATTTTGGAAGCTTGTGTGAGTCCAGAAATTTATCCATTTCCTCTAGGTTTTCGAACTTGTTGGCATATAGCTGTTTATAGTACTCTCGGATGATTTCTTGTATTTCATTTGGGTCGGTTGTAATATCACCTTTTTCATTTCTAATTTTTGTTATTTGAATCTTCTCTCTTCTTTTTTTTGTTAGCCATGCAAGTGGTTTGTCGATTTTATTTATCTTTTCAAAAAACCAACTTTTTGATTCGTTGATCTTTTGTATTGTTTTTTGGGATTCAAATTCATTAAGTTCTGCTCTGATCTTGATGATTTCTTTCCTTCTGCTAACATTAGGTTTGGATTGTTCTTGTTTTTCTAGTTCTTTAAGGCGCATTATTAGATTGTTCACTTGCCAACTTTCCATTTTTCTGAGGTAGGCATTTAATGCAATAAATTTCCCCCTAAGTACTGCCTTTGCTGTATCCCACAAGTTTTGGTATGATGTATCATTATTTTCATTAGTTTCAATAAATTTTTTTATTTCCTGCTTGATTTCTTCTTGGACCCATGTATCATTAAGTAGAATGCTGTTTAATTTCCATGTGTTTGTATACTTTCCAGAATTTTGTTTATTATTGATTTCTAGTTTTAATCCATTATGGTCTGAGAAAATACACGGGATAATTCCAATTTTTTTGAATTTGGTGAGACTTGATTTGTGTCCTAATATGTGATCTATCCTGGAGAATGATCCACGTGCTGATGAGAAGAATGAATATTCTGAGGTTGTTGGATGGAATGTTCTGTAGATATCCACCATGTCTAATTGGTCTAGGGTATTGTTAAGATCTTGTGCTTCTCTGCTAATTCTTTGCCTAGTTGATCTGTCCAATATTGACAGTGGGGTATTCAGGTCCCCTGCAATTATAGTATTAGTGTCTATTTCCTTTTTTAGTTCTAATAGAGTTTGTTTTATAAATCTGGGTGCTCCAACATTGGGTGCATACATATTTATGATTGTTATGTCTTCTTGATGCATCAGTCCTTTTATCATTATGTAGTGACCCTCATTGTCTCTTATTATGGTTTTTAGTTTAAAGTCTATTTTGTCAGATATGAGAATAGCTACTCCAGCTCGTTTTTCTTTTCTGTTTGCATGGAAGATCTTTTTCCATCCTTTCACTCTTAATCGATGTGAGTCTTTATGGGTGAGGTGAGTCTCTTGTAGGCAGCATATAGTTGGGTCCACCTTTCTAATCCAGTCAGCCAATCTGTGTCTTTTGATTGGTGAATTTAAACCCTTGACATTAAGGGTTATTATTGAGAGGTGTTGCTTTATTCCTAACATTTAATTATTTTTTCGATTTTCTTGAGTGATATTTGTTCCTTGCTTTCTGCTTTGCTATTTGTTTTCTGTGTTTGTTGGTTCCTGAGGTTGCCTCTAGTGATTATGATTGTTTGTTTTCTATTCATGATAGTCATTTTTATTCTAGTGGTGGAGTTTTATTTTACTTGGATTGTTATGGCAGTGGTAATTATCTTCCAGGATCCAATCCCAGTACTCCCTTGAGAATTACTTGTAAGGGTGGTCGTGTGGTGATGAACTCCCGCAGTTTTTGTTTGTCTGAGAAATATACTATTTGCCCTTCATTTCAGAAGGACAACCTTGCAGGGTAGAGTATTTCCAGTCAGCCAATCTGTGTCTTTTGATTGGGGAATTTATACCCTTTACATTAAGAGTTGTTATTGAGAGGTGTTGATTTATTCCTAGCATTTTATTGGTTGTTTAGTTGTCTTAGGTGTCTTTCATTCCTTGCTTTCTGTTTTCAATTGATCATCCATGCATGAATTTATTTCTGGCCTCTCTATTATGTTCCATTGGTCTATATACTTGTCTTCATGCCAGTGACATACTGTTTTAGTTTCTGTACCTTTGTAATGTATTTCAAACCAGGAAGTATGATGCCGCCAGCTTTGTTCTTCTTTCTCAAGTTGCATTTGGCTATTCAGGATCCTTTATAGTTCCATATGAAGTGTAGAATTGTTCTTTATATTTTTGTAAAAAGTTCCATTGGGATTTTGGTAGGGATTTCCTTGAATCTGTAGATTGCTTTAGGTAACACAGACATTTTTACAATATTGAGTCTTGCAGTCCATGAATGTGGAATGTCTTTCCATTTGTTCTTGTCTTCCTTAATTTATTTCATCAATGTTTTGTGATTTTCAGTCTACAAGTCTTTCACCTCCTCAGTTAAGTTTATTCTTAATTATTTTGGGGGGTTCTTTTTGGTGTTATAAATGGGGTTGTTTTCTTAATTTCCTTTTCAGATAGTTCATTGTTAGTGTATAGAAACACAACTGTAGAGATGTTTCACCTCTTTGGTTAGATTTATTCCTAGGTTTTTATTTATTTATTTTTTTGTGACTGTTTTAAATGGGCTTGTTTTCTTGATCTCTTGTTTCTTCTAGTTTGTTGTTGGACTATAAAAAACACTACTGATTTTATATGTTGATTTTGTATCCTGCAACGTTACTGAATTCATTTATTAGCTCTATGAGTTTTTTGGTACAGTCTCTTTGTTTTTCTATATATAGAATCATGTCATCTGCAAACAGGGACAATTTGATTTCCTCTTTACCTATTTGGATGCCCTTTATTTCTTTCTCTTGTCTAATTGCTCTGGCAAGTACTTCCAATACTATGTTAAATAGGGGAGAAGAGAGCCAGCACTCTTGTCTTGTTCCTGATCTTAAGGGGAAATCTTTCAGCTTTTCCTCATTTAGGATGATATTGGCAGTGGGTTTATTGTATATGGCTTTTATTATGTTGAGATGCCTTCCTTCTCAACCTAATTTGTTCAGAGTCTTTATCATGAAGGACTATTGAATTTTTTTAAATGCTTTTTATGCATCTATTGAGATGATCATGTGGTTTTTGTTCTTGACTTTGATGTGATGTATCACATTTTCGACTTGTGCATGTAGAAACATCCTTAATGAGAACTACAAATCACTACTGAAAGAAATTAAAGAAGATACTAAGAGATGTAAAGACATTCTTTGTTCATGGATTGGAAGATCAATGTAACAAAATTGTCCATACTACCCAAAGTGGTCTACAGATTCAATGATTTCCCATCAAAGGACCAATGACATTCTTCATAGAAATAGAAAAAGCAATCCTAAAATTCACATGGAACAACAAAAGACCCAGAATAGCCAAAGTAATCCTGAGCAAGAAAAGTAAAGCCAGAGGCATTACACTTCCTGACTTCAAACTGTATTACAAATCTATAGTAACAAAAACAGCATGGTACTGGTGTAAAAACACATGGACCAATGGAACAGAATAGAGAACTCAGAAATCATTGCACATGTTTACAGTCAACTGATCTTTGACAAGGTCTCCAAGAACAAACATTGGGGAAAAGACTGCCTCTTCAATAAATGGTGTTGGGAAAAATGGATATTCATTTGTAGAAGAATGAAACTTGATTTGTACTTCTCACCATATACCAAAATCAACTCAAAATGGATTAGGGACCTAAATATAAGGCCTGAAACTTTAAAACTCCTAGAAGGAAACAATAGGGGGAATGCTCCAGGATTTATGACTGGGCAATGGCTTTATGAATAACACCCCCAAAGCACAGGCAACAAAAGAAAAAAATAAACAAATGGGATTATATCAAACCAAAAACTTCTGCATGCAAAGGAAACAATCAGAATGAAAAGACATCCTACAGAATGGGAAAAAATATTTGCAAAAAATGCATCTGACAAGGGATTAATATTCAGAATATACAAAGAGCTCAGACAACTTTACAGCAAAAAACAAATAGTCCAATTAAAAAAATGGGCAAAGGAGCTTAATAGACATTTCTCAAAGGAAGACACACAAATGGCCAGCAGGTACATGAAAAAATGCTCAATATCATTAACCATCAGGGAAATGCAAATCAAAACCACTTTGAGATATCACCTCATCCCAATCAGACTGGTTATTATAAAAAAGACAGAGAATAACAAATGCCGGTGAGGATGTGGAAAAAAAGGAACCCTCCTGCACTGTTGGTGGGACTGTAAATTAATACAGCCATTATGGAGAACAGTATAGAGGTTCTTTAAACAACTACAGATAGAACTTCCATATGATCCAGCAATCCCACTCTGGGGGTATATCCAGAGGATTGGAAAACATCAGGTGGAAGGGATACCTGCACTCCCATGTTTATTGCAGCTCCATTTACAGTAGCTAGGTGATGGAGCCAACCTAAATGTCCATTGATGAATGACTGAATAAGGAAATTGTGGTATATATACACAATGGAATACTACTCAGCCATAAAAAAGAATGAAATTCTACTATTTGCAGCAACGTGGTAAGCCTGGAGAAAATTATTCTAAGTGAAACAACCTAGGTACAGAAAGAGAAATACTGCATATTCTCACTCATTACTGGGAACTGAATCAATAAATAAACAAATGAATAATAAAGAGAGACAGAGAGAAAGAAAGAAAGAACAACAGTCACAGTAATACGTTGAACTTTTAAAAAACTAGAGGTGGAAAAGAGGAGGGGAGGAGGGGAGGTGGGGAGGGAGGGAGGGGGCTAATGAGGAATTGGTCAGTGGGTTTAAATGCTTTTTATGCATCTATTGAGATGACCATGTGGTTTTTGTTCTTGACAGATTGTGTATTGTAATGATGAATAAGCTAATTATACTGATCTAACTACTAAAAAAAAAAAGAAACAACTGATTTTTGTAATTTGATTTTTTTTATCCTGCAACCTTACTGAATTTGTTTATTAGTTCTGACAGTTTTTGGTTGAGTCTTTATGGTTTTCTACATATATGATCATGTCATCTACAAGCAGGAACAATTTTACTTCTGACTTTCTCATTTGGATGCCTTATTATTTCTTCTTGACTAATTGCTCTAGCTAGGACTTCCAGTACATTGGCGAATTCTGCCAAAGATTTAAAGAATTAATGCCCAATCCTTCCCAAACTTACCCCAAAACTCAAAGAGAGAACACTTCCAAGCTAATTTTATAAGGCCAGCACAACCCTGATACCAAAGCCAGAAAAAGACACCGCAAGAAAAGAAAACTGCAGGCCAATAACCCTGATGAATGTGAATGCCAAAATCCTCAACAAAATACTAACAAACTTAATTCAACAGCACATTAAAAGGATTCTATACATTCCCAAATGGGATTTATCCCTTGGATGCAAGAATGGTTCAACATACAAAAAAATTAAGTAATGTGACACATCACAATAACAGAATAGTGGATAAAAATCATATGATCATCTCAACATAAGTAAAAAAAGTATTTGACAAAATTCAACACCTTTTAATGATTAAAACTCTCAATAAATTAGGAGTAGAAGGAAATTGCCTCAACATAATAAAGCCCATATATAAAAAGCCCACAGTAAACATCATACTCAATACTGAAAAATTGAAAAAATTTCCTCTAAGATCAGGAACAAACCAAGGATGCCCACTCTTGCTACTTTTATTCAACATAGTATTTGAAAGTAATATTTTAATGCTTTCAAAATGTCAAATGGCAAAAACTAATTTTTCAAAGAAAATGTGGCAAAATAAATATTGCATAATAAAAACACTGAAAGTGGGACTGCACTCAATGAAGATGTGTGCTTCTCTGACCCTCTTTCATAAGGATGGACTTTACTCAAGGGGCCATCAGACTAACACATTCACACATTTGTAACAGGCACCCAAGTTATAATTTCACATAGTTTAGCTAATCTCTCTCTCTCTCATTCTCTTTCTTTCTCTGTGTATATAAAATGAAAATCTATCTATCTATCTATCTGTCTACCTCTGCCCCCTGTCCTGGTCCTTACATAGTCTAGGAATAGTTGCATATAGCCATGGAGCAGTTTGCAATCTTTTCACCAACAGGGTTTGTAATCTCATTCAGGACATGATTTATCTCAGGCCCTGAATTATTTTTCACCATATTGAAAAAGGCAGAACAGCACCATGGGGTTCCGGATAACAAAATCTCCTAGCTGACTGCTTCACAGGTCTGTTCTGCTCCTCTTAAGTGTCATTTTCTCCCTCCAGTCTTCTCACCTCTTGGATATTTAAGAGCAAGGTTCCATATACTCTGATAGACTAATTATTACATCTAAAACAAAGAGCTGCTAAAAGACAATTGTGGCAAATTGTTTGAGTTATTTTTTTCTTTATTTTTTCACTCCCTTTCCTCATCAGACTTGCCTTAAAAATTATTATCAGGCTTCCACACTTTTTGCTGCTCCTTTGAAACAATTTATCTAGACTTTGAAAAGTAAATAATTTAAGGTATGTTAGGTTTATGACCAATCTATGGTAAGATCTTTCAGTAACATATATTTATTGAGAATATTGCTGCTTTAGAACAAGAAATTGTTGCCAGAGAAACTGAATTGGAACAGGCAGTAGGCATTGAAAAAAGGGGAGGACAAAAACCAGGTCAAAAGGGTAAAAGAAGTCAGTTTGCTAAATGTTACGTCAAAAGATTTTCACACATCTTTCAACTTCAGATTCTAACAGCAGTAGCCAAACGTTCATAGATAAAACCTAGACCAATATGACATTTGAAGAACAATGCTTGAATCAGAACAATGCCTTCCCTCAACTAAAATGAAATTTAGCTCAGTCTTAACGGGCCAGTAAAATGTCAAGCAGGTGCTTTTTCTTTGAACATCGGGTGCTAGAGTTGCCCCAGGCAGGGCTGAGGGAGGTTTCAGGAACTGAGCAAGGAGCATGAGATTTGCTTTCTGTTCTCGGTGATCCTTCCTTCCCTTGGGGCTCTGTATTTTTACCCTTTCACCATGGGCCCCAAGTTCCTTCTTGGGATTTAAAAGTCTACTGTAATTCATTTGCCACTCTTATAACTGAGGCTGGGCTATGCTGATAGAATTATAGGACTGTGATGATCTAAAGCCTTTTAAATCCTGGGATGCTGCTCATGTGAATTACTGATAAACTCTGCTAGTTCGAAGCATTTAATAAAGTTGTAGGGTGGTAAACATGTTCAACATGTTTCACTAAAGAATTTCTTTCCTTCTCTTATTTCTTTACCAATCTTTGAATCCAGAATACCCATTACCTCTTTGCCCAGAGTAGGGGATATTAGTTCTTGTTGGACATCAACATATGACTGTGAGCAGAGCTTAAGTTTCTGAAGGCTGGCACCTTGATCTTGAACCTCCCAGCCCCCAGAACTGTGAGAAATAAATTTCTGTTGTTTAAGCCATCCAATCTATTTTACTTTGTTACAACACCCCAAACTGACTAAGATAGTGAATTGAGTCCTTTTCATGTATTCTTTCTCCAACTTTCTCTGCTGCTGCTCCTGCTGCTTCCACGTTTTAGGATTTATGTGATTAGATTGGGCCTACCCAGATAATCTAAAATAATCTCCCTATCATCAGGTCAGCTGATTAGCAACCATAACTGCAACAACAACCTTAATTCTCCTTTGCCGTGTAACCTAACCTACTCACACATTCCAGAGATTAGGACATGGACATCTTTGGGGGAGGCATTATTCTGCCTACCACATAATGTTACGCACAGTAGTGTGTTGTTATGATCTTGATACTTATGGAGTTCTGACTTCTAATTTGTAGTTACTGTGGTCCAAACTGAGGGGCATGAGATCAATCGTAATCTATTGTGTAGGATAAGCCTTGAGCACTGATGCCTTCCAAGTCTGGCCTTCCATGGATCTCTGCTGGGTTTTCTCACCTTGTGACATGGTTCTACCTTGGTTTCTTGATTAGCTTTATGGTTTCCTGTTGGGACCAACATTTGACCTTATTTTGAATCTGCTTGTCAGGGGTTCTGATATTTTGCCTCCTTCTGGCTGTGTACATTAAACCCTTAAAGGCAAGCCTGGGTCACATTCCAAGTGGATGGGTAAACTTGACCAAGGGAAGTGATGTTCAGAAAGGCCATTGTGTGACTTGGGCATTCTTGCTGCAGAACCCAATCCACAGCCTGTCCACCTACCACTCTGCCTTAGATATTACCTCCAGCTTGAATGAAGCCTAGCTTTGGAATTCTTTAGGCTACTGGCTATTCCCATTAGTGACTCTGAGTAAGCCCAGTCTTGCTAGTCTCAGCTTTCTCTGTTTCAGTATTGCCTTCCTTTTTGGGTTATAGCATGTTATTTGGCTGAACCCATCTAAATTGCAGTGAGCAAGGCCATCTCAACAGCTCCAATCCTGTAGAGTGACAGTGCTAAATAAAAGTTTCCTGAAACTTTGTCATTTGACACATCCCGAAGTTTGAACAAGAATATGTATGGGTCCTATCCCCTACCCTGTAGGAACTGATGTTCTCAACCTGTGGGTTCACTCTAAACCTATCTTGGTGAACACAAGCAACACATCAGGAGGTCCAGATGTAGATGCATGGTGTAAGTCATGAGGCTAGTGTGTAGGATAAGCTCATAAGCTCAATACCTCAATTCTGACCTATTATTTTCATGTTATCAGTGCTCACCTCTGGATACTAATGATATTACCGTTTTTATATAAAGTCAGAGTCATCATTTAGGTATCTGAGAGTCCACAACCCCAGCGTGATTAGTAGTTTGAACAAATATTGAAGAAAATAAAAAATACTGTAAGGGAAATTGGAGCAAAAAATAGCAGCGCCTTCATTTTCCTAAAATATTTTGACAATGTGAAAATAATAGCTAACATTTACTGAGCTTTTACTATGTGCCAGATACTCTTCTAAGTGTCTTATATAAATCAACTCATTTAAACCTCTTTACAACACTATGAGGCATATAATATCATTACCCCTATTTTATAGGAAATGAAACAAGAATAGAGAGGTTAAGTAACTTGCAAAATGTCACAGGTAGTAAATGAGGTGTCAGGATTGACACTTTGGGTAGTTTGGCTGCTGTTCCATCTCTTAACTATTATACAACTATACAGTTTAATTTTTACTATTCCAGGAAAATATAGAGTTTTCCTCTGACAGTAAAATTAGAATACCAAACAAAGAGTAGATTCACCTAAGAACTGGTGAGACTGATGTAGGTGATCTAAGACAAAAGACTGGTGTGTAACTTAATTAATTACAGTTAATAATTAAGGTCAAAGCAGGTTGGAAAAAATACAAAAATCAGACTCACCAACAGAGATTTGTATTGCAGTACGTGGCTAGAAGCCCATTACTGAGAAATGGCCTTGTGGTGGAGCAATGCTAGAGTTTCCACAAACTTTAAGAAACGGAGCAATTTATCTCAAAGTATTTTCATTCTGAGTTGTCAAAATGACATCCCTAGAAATAACTGGCAGCAAAATCCCAGTAAATTAAAACACGGGAACCTCATTGATTTTTGTTATTATTGTTGTTTTTGAACTGTAGAGTGATATACTCCCAGGTAAGGGAGTTCTTGTCAGTGGCTGATGAGTCTTAAGAGGTGTCATTTTTTCAGAGAGTAGAACAATAGTTACCAGAGACTGGGAGGGTGGAAGTGGGGGTGCAGGGAGTGGAAACAGGGAGAGGCAGGCCAATGGGCACAAAATTACAATTACACAGGAGGAATAAGTTCTGGTGCTCTATTGCACAGCAGGGTGACTATGGTTAACAGTTAAGTTTTGTACATTACATAATAGCTAGAGGAGAGGTTTTTGAATGTTTTTGCCATAAAGAAATGATAAATGCATGGGATGACTGATACATTAACTACCCTATCCCGATATGACACAACATATATATGTATTAACACATCAGATTGTACCCCATAAGTATGTATAATTGCGAAGTGTCCATTATAATGAAAATAAAAAGAGGTGCCATTTTTTGGTATGAGCGATTTTACATATTCTTGGCAAATAGCCTCTTCACTAAGACAACTATTATTTATGTACAAAGTTTAGGGATAGTGGTAATTGAGACAGATCTAATTCCTTCTCTCAAGGGACTTGTAGTCTAAAAAGGTACCCAATTTAACTGCTGCAATGAATAACAATACAAGGAAAAGAGGGAGACACAGGCTATCGAGTGTAACTGAACACATAATCTTGAATCTCCAACCTATGCCATGAAATCTTAAAATTTACTTAAGGTAAAATTTAACATTTTTAGTCCCAGACCATTATTCTTCCAACCAGATCTGAGGGTTTGAAAAGGACTGGGGCACAGAGGACTGACAGTGGAGAAAGGAAGTAAAAGAGTGTGGATGTGTGGGTGTGTGGGGGGAGCATGGTTATCTAATTATAGTATATAAATATTAAAATAGAGGTGTAAATAAAACTGTTAAGAATAGGAAGGTAACCAGAAATATGCAGTAGAACTTGCAATTGCCAGGGAAGATAAAAGGGACTATTTTTCTAAAGGTAATAACTCTAGCAAAAGAAATGGGAGCTTGGTTTATAGTTTCAAACTGAGGAGGTCTGGGGATGTCTCTGTTACAATAAGATTCAAAGTCAAGCTCCCTATGTCATCAGTAATGTTTATTCATCTGTTCTTTTGGATGTACAGTAAATATCAGAACTGGATGTTTCCAGTAAGAGTGAAAAAATATGTTTTCCTTATAGAGTCCTCCAAATAACAGGAAAGATGATTTACCATTCCTGTATTTTATTTTATTTTATTTTTTAAGTTTACTTATTTATTAATATAACTATTTTTTTTTTTTTTTTTACATTCTATGATGATGTTGTGGAGCACTTGGGGAGAAGGGGAAGAGGGGAAAGGGGAAGGAAATAGGGTGGGAGAAGGAGGAAGGAGGAGGGGGAGGGTGGGGAGACCAGGGGGCTTCCAGAGGTGGCTTGGTCATTGCTGGGCGGGATGCAGATGTCAGGGGGTGGCTGAAGCCCTTGCCCCCCATCACCCCAGCTTGGGAGCCTGGGGCACTTCTTGAGGAGACTTGATGTTCATCACTGGGCTGGTTGGGGTGTTGAGGGGTGTGGCCAAGGCCCTTGGACCCCCATCATCGGGAATGGTTGTGGGTGTTGGGGGGCATGGCTGAGGCCCCCAACCCTCCCACCTCCCTAGCTTGGTAGCTCAGGGGACTTCTGGCCCTTCTAGGTTTAATAGGTGTTCTTTAGTGATGTGAGACCTTTACTAGTTAATATCAAACTTTGTCTCTGGTCTGTGTGCATTTTGTTTTTTCTTTCAGTTCTGTGTTGGAGTACGTGCTGTTTCCACCACTTAAACTCAGCACTGGAACTAATTTGTTGTTCTTTACTTACTTCTAAAATGGGGGAACTTTCTGTGGGGACCAGTACTTGAGTTCTGTGGTTGAGCTAAATTGCTGCTTTGCTGCTGATTCCCTGGGGAAGGCTTTTTGTGCAGCTCAGGTTTTAATGGTTGACTTTATAGGTACTTCCGGGTATTGTAAGATCCAGTACACCTCGGTTGTGTAGAAACTCTGGTCTGAGCCTGAGTCTTTTCAGCAATCTGCACCCCCTGCAGCTCTATATTCCTGACCAGTTTCCACTGAGTGGTCCTGCACTGATTGGGGAGCAGATCAGCTGTCCTTGCTGTGCCCCAGTGTTCTCCCAGTGGGTCCATCTCCTCTACCACCCATGCTCCAAACACTTCCCATGGGGGCTGTTCACTGGTCCCTTGTGATGACTCACTGGCCTCTGGCTCCTTTTTTTTTTAGTTATTGTGGCTCCCCACTCCTATGTAGGTCCATGGGAACCCTATTAGTAGTCTTTCTGGCCTGTGGGCCACCAAGGCTCTATTCTCCCCTGCAGCCTCCAAACAACTTCATTGGAAGGGCACAGCTGTGGCTTTTGTCAGCTCCTGCTCTATGCACTCACCAGCTCCAGCTTGGAAGTGGCTGGGGGCTCAAAACAGTCAGAATGCTTCTTTCTTTCTCTCATCATGGCTTCTTCCACCTTCATGCATTCTGTAGGTCTCTCCTCCTCTTCCCCTGATCTCTAGCAGCCCCAACTTGGCTGTCATTGCTTCTTTTTTTTTTTTTTTTTTGTTTTTTTTATTTCAGGTTGACCTTCTACTATGGAAGCAGAGGACTTTACCCTATTCCATCCACTTCCATTGTATATGTTTGCCTTTTCATCTCTTCTTAATCCCCATATAGTTTTACTATAAATCTGGTAAAATATATATATATATATATATATATATTTTTTGTCTTTTGTCTTTTTCCGTGTCCGGCAACGGATCGCAACCCTCAGTGTTGCCCCCGTACCGGACCGGGGACCAGCAACGGGATTGCAACCCTCGGTGTTGCTCCCGCGCCTCGCTCAGCCAGTGAGCGGGAACCGGTCTGTATGTGGGATCCGAACCCTCGGGCGGGAGCGCTGCCGCGCTTCCCAAGCGGCGCACTTATCCAGTGCACCACCAGGCCGGCCCCGTGTCATTGCTTCTTAATAGTTGTGAATTGGTTGATTTGTGGGAGAGTGATGCTGGGGTCAGTCTAATCTGCCATCTTGGCCAGAAGCCCCATTCCCACCTTTTAGATGAAGATACTTCACATGTTTTTGCAGTGTCAAATCCTAGAACGCTGTCTAGAAATCTAAAGTGATCTATGGACTGCAGAAGCTGGTCAGAACCTTGCTCTCGGGCCTCTCTATGGTGATAGGTGTTTGGTGGTTTCTGCTGGCCCGACAAGCTGGCCCTTGAAAGCAAGGGCAGAAGAGATTTGGGCACTCAGACTCCTGCTCTCCCCTCACCCTTTATTTATAACATACTGTCACTCTTTGGCCTGTCTGATGTGCCTCCGGACTTCCCTCTTAGCATTTTTGTTATTAAGCAGTGTTTCATGGTTTTAGATGACTATTGCTTCTCAGCCTTGGCTAGGCTTGGCTCGGCTGGTACTGTCATGGCTGAATACTTACTCCTGTCCCCAAAACCTTACCTCTTCTCTTCTTAGGCATCCCTCTTCCTGTGCTGGGTAGGAGATCATAGAGGTTTCTTACATTATGAAGTGTTTTCAGTCATTCATATACAATCAGTGGAGAATACAGCATGGCCTTTATAACCCAGAATGGAGCTGGTATACAGAAAAATCTAAAAAACTTCTAGAGAAAATGAAAAGGCACAGCTCTATGTAAAACTCCTCATAGGTCAGAGGAGAGAAGAAACATCCCAGCAGGGCCCCTATCAGGGTTGGTGGAAATCCTTAAGGTAATTGAGGTTCCTTGAGGATCCAGGTGAAATGTGGCTATTGCAGACAGGTTTTCCTAGTATGTGACTTGCTACAATATTACAGATTATTCTCATCTGGTTGGTGACTAGTGTATCCTGGTGGTTCCTAGAAGGTCCCAATTTTGCAGGCAAACTTGACCAGGAACCTGGGGGGCAGTGTTTATTTTATTCATTTCGGGCTGTTACAGTCCTAAATTTGACACAATATATTTTTCAGTGAATTGGCCAGTTAGAAAATCTAAGCTTCTGGAACTTACCTGACTGAACACCACATACCCTGGGAAATGGTGAGCTCTGGAGTGAATTAAGCTTAATGGGGCATGAGCCCAGGTCTTCATCCATCTGCCTTGAGGCATATTCATATATTGGGTTTGACTTGAGGTGCTGCTTTAGCTGTGGTTCAGTGATGATACAATTGCTCCTCTGGCATTCCCAGGATGTTGAATGTTTGGTGTCAAATTTAGAATGAAGATTTAAGGCTTTTTTTGGTTGGTTTTCTCATCGTCATATGCTTGTACTAGGATACTGGTCAGCATTGTACACTCGTCTGGCTGGCATCCTGTGGACATCATGCCCTCAGTCTCCCCACGGAGTGTCACAATTGCAGCTAGTCATGTTTGCCAGTATTTGGTTTGTTTGTTTGTTTGTTTTAAGAGATGTTGCCAGTAATGAGAATTGTGGCTGGAATGATATTAACATCAATGCTGACCACTAAAGTGCCGTCACTGAGACAAATGTCACTATACAATTGACCAGTGAAAACTTTTCTTCTGTCTGAAGGCTAATAAAAAAGGAGGCTGTCATGGGGTATTTTGTTAAATACATTCTACCGACCTGAAAACTGACTTCCAATGAATGATGAATACCTGCAATTTTTTTTTTTTGTCTTTTTCGTGACCGATAAGGGGATTGCAACCCTTGGTGTGGTGTTGCCCACACTGCGCTCAGCCAGTGAGCGCACTGGCCATTCCTATATAGGATCCGAACCCGTGGTGGGAGCGTCACTGTGCTCCCAGCTCCGCACTTTCCCGAGTGCGCCACGGGCTTGGCCCGACACCTGCAATTTTTACCAGCCTAATGCAGTAAATTCTGATACTTGGGGAAGAGGTGTTGGACATACCTCTTCAAAAAATGTGCTTCTGGGATGCAACCTCTACTGAACTTAAATTTTGGCTCTGCCTCAACCTGGGGTAAAATCTACATGATGGATGACAACTGTCTTCTTGCATGTGAGAAACTGATGGCCAGAAAACTGAGAATACTGCTCATTTGATCAGACTTGTCCACCTCCTGCGTATATGGAGGTGCTGGTGATCCTCTTGCTCAGTGGTCTCTTGGATGCTGAGTCATTGGCCAGAGCTAGACTGTATTAGTCAATGTCCTTGTTGGGACCTATTTATGAGTAATGTCCCTATCTGGTTTGCCTGCCAGTGCTATTACTGGCCGGCAGCAGGTAATACTCTGGAATTTTTGAGGCAATGATAAGGCACCATGCCTGCCATTACTTTGGTCTGATGATGTTGAGTGGCTACTATAACCATAAAACAAGATAAAACAGTGGGCTTATAAAATAACACAGTTAATTGCTTTGCCACCAAAAATTTCTGTCAGAAGATGGAGGCCTGAGTAGACGTCTCTGACTCGTTTCTCCAGATTCCTCCTCCGGAGACACAATGGACAAAATGATGCTGCTGGCAGAGCCTGGAGGGCATGTGCCAACCTGAGAGCCAAGGTCTTTGCTCCCTGTGATATTGGGGAAGAGTGGAGAGGACTGGGGGTGAACAGTCCCGCTTTCCTGCTCCTTGAGGGGCCAGACAAGCAGAGGCCTGTTTGCACATGCATGTATGCACCTGGGAGAAGCTGCCAGACCTCACTGGCCTAGAGGAGAGGTACTTTGGTAGGCTAGGCTGCTTCCTGAAGTGGGAGAGGACTGCCACTCAATCCCAGAGAAGCCCCCTTTCTGCCTCAACATAGAGACCGTCAGCTCAATTGGTTATCAGTTGACATAGCAGAACTTTTCATGCTCAACATCATGGCCTGGGGAACCCCAAAGTCCTGACTGAATGAGTGCTGAGAGTAACTAAACCATGAGGAAGCAAAGGCATTACAATTCCTCTAAGGGGAATCAGATACCCATGGGAAGAAGGCAAAGTTGAACTGGACCTGGGCTCCCCCACTGCGATAGAACTGAATAAAGAATGGGGAGAGAACTCTAACAAAGGACTGAAGCTCTTCAAGGAGATTCAGTTAGAAATCACAAGACTTCCTAAAGATAAACACAATCTTCAATTGAACAAACAAGCAAACCAAAAGCCGAAGAAGACGGCTGCTGTTGAGAACTGAAATGGTGGCTTAAAAGACCTGGTAGAGCAAATGGCCCAAAAGAAAAAAATCTCAAGGATGTGAAGAAAAAGACAAGAGATCTGGAGGTTAGAAACTTAAAATGTAAATATTACAAGCTCTAGGAAGAGAAAAAGTAGAAATAATTTTTTTTCCCTTTTTTGTCTTTTTTACTGACCAGTAACGGGATCGCAACCCTCGGTGTTGCGCCCGTACCGGGGACCGGCAACGGGATCGCAACCCTCGGTGTTGCGCCCGCACCGCGCTCAGCCAGTGAGCGGGAACCGGTCTCCACATGGGATCCGAACCCCCGGCAGGAGTGCCACCGCGCTCCCAAGTGGCGCACTCTCCAGTGTGCCACTGGGCCGGCCCCCAGAAATAATTTTTTAAAAAAGAAAATCCCTCTGGACATGAACTTAAGTTTTTATATCAACCATAGTTACCAAAACCCAAATGATATTAATGAAAAAAATTACATACCCAGCTATGTCCTGGTGAAATTTATAAATTCCTTGGATTTAAGAAAGCAGTCTTGAGAAAGAGACCATGGGCTGCCCTGCCCCGCCTGGAGTCCTGAGATGGGGGCTGTGGGCTGCCACCTCTGCCTGAAAGAACATCTTAGAATGTATTTATCCTAAGAGGTGTGTTTCTTTGGGGTGTGTGACTTGTCTGCTCATGTCTTTCACCAAATTTTTGTTCAGATTTTTCTAATTCATTTAAAAAAGTTCTTTACGCACTAAGGATGTCAATCTTTGTGTGTTAAATTTGTTTCTTATCAATTGACTTTAAATTCAGTTTGTGATGTTTAAAAAAAAAGTCATATGACCAAAAAAAAGAAAGCAATCTTATAAGTTCCCACATAGAAAACAATGACAACAACAACAAAACAGATTAGTTAAAGGAGAAGAAATGTGATCAACAACAGTCCATTTATTTGTGATGCTGGAAAGGAGAAGGAACAGAACATTATCTACAGACTCTTGGGAGAAGATTTTAAGAATCCTGGCTAAGATATCATCTACCTGCCAGGACAAGGAAGATACTTTTGGATATGCAAATATGACTCGTGTCCTTTGTGAGGGTAATAATAAAAAGGACTCTGTCCTAATGGAAACAGAATGAGAAGAGACTTAAAATATAGAAGACCAAAAGTATAATTAATCAGTCAAGAAAAATAAGTCTTTTAAAATTTATGGTTAAATCTGAATGGAGTTTAAAAGAAAAAATATACTAAAAGGGAAAATAATAACCCTGAACTAAAATTTTGAAGCAGTCTGGCAAAACCAACACATTTCAGTAGAAGTAGAAAGGTAGTATGAGCTGTAAGTGATTAACAACTGGTTCTATGGAAAAACAATAAAGTCCTGCTTTGTAGTGTTTACCAATTTCCATGGATAAACACTCCCACCATGGCCAATTTCAAGTTATCAAGGCGATATTACTGAACACAGAGTTGAAGAGATAAGAGTTTGGATAAACCTGCTCTAGCACACCACTGTAGAACGAGATAATGTAGACAGGAGAAGTTAATACAGCCTCAATATTTCCTGTAGGCAGAATGGTAGATGAGTAGACAAATAAAATATCTTGGTGGGAGGACACTCTTAATTTTGATACATTAACAGAGAAATACAGGTGTGATTACAACTGTGGGGGCAAGAAGTTAAGCCCTGGAAGAATTGAAAACAATTAATTAGCACTTCCAAATTAACAGGGCAAAAATGCAATAAAGAAAGACCTGATCAAACCAGAAAAGAAAGGAGAGGGAAAAAGAAAAAACGAAGTATGTTAAACAGTAGATCTAAAATAAGTGGAAGAAATAACACAAAAAATTACTAATCACAATACATATGAAAAGTCTGAATTTTTCCATCAAAATATATTGTTATATTCAGTTAAACAAAACCCAACAATACGTTAATGAGAATCACAGTTAAAATAAAGTGACAATGTAAGACAAAAAAATAAGGGTACAGAAAAAGATAAACCTAACTAATGCAAACAAAGGATGCAAGAGTGGCAGAATTCAAAGTCAAAAGCATTCAATGGGACAGAGCAGTTTAGATACTGACAAAAGATGAAATCCCTGAGAAAAATAAGCCAAGAACCCTTATGCACGGAGTTATGCACAAACATAGTGGACAAACACATAAGGCACAATTTACTAAAAATCTGAAGAGAAAATAATAAAATCACAGTGGGGGATTTTAATAAACTTCTTTTACAATGTGTCAGATAAAATAGATTTAAAATAAATTTGCTAAAGGATTTGGATAACATAATTTACAAGGTCAAGTTAATTGACATTTGTAGAATTTGTATCCTACAAACAGAATAGACGATTTGTAGGATACTTACAAACATCAATTTAGTGAAAAACAGCCTAAATAAATTTATCAAAGTGGAGATTTTAAAAGCTACTTCTCAATTTGAAAAGACCAAAAATTAACAATAAAGTGTTGACCAAATAAACAACATGGAGATTAAATAGATACTTGAAGCTAAAAAAGTGATCTAAAAGAAATAAAACTGTTTATTTCATTGTTTTTCTGAGATTCTAATTAAATTGACAATAATAGAAAAAAGATATAATCCTTCAACAAACAGGACAGTAGATGGGAGGGGAGGGGTTGTTATTGGCAGCTGGGGCCTTTCAGAATTTTCTTGAAGTATGGAAGCAGATGGACACGTAGTGAAGGATGAAACAATGTGGAAGAGGCCACAGCTTTAGAATATGAGATGGGGGCAGATGAGGAGAGACCCCATCTCAGGACTCCAGAGAAACCAGGTAGAATTGAAGATGAGACAAGATGTAGAAAATAGGGGTTCATTGAAGATGTCTGCATGAACATTGGCCTCATTCCCGTCTCAGGTGCATAATGCCCATTAGTCAGGAATTTATATCTTAGGCAAAATAATTAGAGAGTTTCCATTACTGAAATTGAATAAATTGCTTGTGAAGAACTAAGGCAACCAGTATGGGCACTGGCCTTTAAGAGAAAAGATCTTCCTGTTTTGGCATTTTCATTCCTTGGTCTGAAGGGCAGCACTGTCTGCTCATCCTCATGTGAAGTCCACCAGTTAATAAGCCCTATTCATATATGCAGGATTCATCATGAGCTTATTTTTGCCTCATTCTAAATTGTGGGTGAAAAATGAAGGATTAGTAGATATTTGAGGAAAGCTTGTGACATGCATGAGAACAAGAAAAATACACAGAAAAAAAGTGACACTGAAGGAATCAGAAATAATACAAGGAAGAGAGTTAGAAAACAAAACAAAACACAATCCTATCTATACTCCCTGACCCACATTCTCGGTCAAAAAATTTCTGATTCATATCCTTCAAAGAGTCAAGAGCAGGATGCTATAAAAAGAGTCGGAACAAAAAAGAGTTCCCAGAAATACAGAATTTCCTAAAGTGGAAAGATGTAAATTTTTGATTGGAAGAAACTCAGTAGGTGCTAAACAGGATGAGTGAAAATAGACAACACCTACTCATGTCATTGTAAATTGTAGAACCCTAAAGATAAGAAAATAATGTTAACAGCTTCTACAGAGAAAAAGGGTCACCTACAAAAGAAAAGAATCAGACTGACACCAGGCTTATCAGCAACACTGTGTGCCTAAAAATAATACGATTCCTTAAAAATTCTAAGGAAAAGTGATTTTCACCCCAGAGTTTTATACCCAGACAAAGCATTCATCAAGTGGGAGGACAGAGTAAAGACACAGGCATGGAATGACTCAAAGTTTACCACGCACAGGTCTATTCTTAGGACATACTACAGCAAATGAGAGTGTAAACAAAGAAAGAGGAAGCCATGAGATCCTGAAAGGGGAGATCCTAACCTGGAGAGCAGTAAAGGGAGGTTCCTGGTTACTGAATGTGCAGCAGGCCTGGAGACAAACTCGTACGACTTGGATAGGAGGATGATGGGCTCTAGATAAAAAGAACTGGAGAGAATAGATACTGTGAAGGATGCTTGGGGAAAAAATGGAGGACATAATAACATCAAAAAAGCAATTAAAATTAGAAAAATCAAAACTGCAAACTAAAAGATGGCATGATTTTAAACAACCGATGGAATATAAGAAAAGTGAATCCATTAACCCCAATGACCAGAATACTCTCTGAGTCATAATAGAGAAGGAAATATAATAAAATATCCCATGTGGCCCAAAAACAAAAGCACATTTGCAAGTCATATTAATGTAAAGGCACTTCAGGCATTTTCAACTTTCAGACTCAACCAATAAACAGAGTACAGATGACTTGATCCTGCTTGCAGGATGTGTCATTTAGGAAGTCACCTATATTCCCTGCCCCTAGGGAAGGAGTGAAGCGCCCTTCAAGCTGGTGGAATCAGGACAGGGAGAGAGAGCCATGGGCCATGAGTTAAGAGTGAAAACCCTGCCTGGGTCTCTCATGAACCCAGTGGTTGACCAATCTGGCTCTTGGCCTTGGGGGTTGGGCAGGTGGAGAGATTATGGAAACCTCAGGTAGGCGAGGAGGGGACCAGTACTCTGCTTGCTGGTCATCTTTGAATCCATATTGGAAAGGGACAGGAGAAAATGAAATGGTTGTATGGCCTGTTAATATCAAGAGAAGGCTCAAGGCAGCTCTTACTGTTTCCTTATAGCTTGTAGATCCTGCTGGGCTCTCACATGTGGGAGACGCAGAAGATGCTGACTGGTGGGCTTCCAGGGGGAGGGGGACACTGCAGCCAGGGGTAAAGTGACCTCATAGCCAAGGATTGAAAGGCAGACTTCTAAACTGGTAAATGAACAGAGATTGCAGCTGACTCCAGGGGATCTGTGAGGCCTCATGGCTGAGGTGAGGTCCTACTCATCAGAGGAAGATGACAAGCTCCCTGGGAACAGTCCCTGAAAGAATGGATTATACAGATATTGTAATGCTGGAGGCAGCCCCTTCCTGAGGTGAAAATACCCCAACTGATGTCAGCACGCAAAAGAAGGCCTTGCCCCAATGCTATGAGGATACCTAAGTTCTATTCTGCAAGGGGATGCTGGGAAGAAGGAAGCAGCAGAAGAAGCCTAGAAAGTGGAGGAAAATTGCCTTTATAGGGTTTCTTTTGTGGTAAGATATCCATGACATAGAATTTACCATTTTAACCATTTTTAAGTGTATAGTTCTAAACCACTTAGTATGTTTACATTGTTGTGCAGCCATCACCACCATCCACCTCCAGAACTTTTTCATCCTCCCCAACTGACTCTCTATATGCACTTAACACTAACTCCTTATCTCCTTTCTCCCCAGCCCTTGGCAACCACCATTTTACTTTCTGTCTCTATGAATCTGACCATTCTAGGAACCTCATATAACAGGGATCATACACTATTTGCCCTTTTGTGACTGGCTCATTTCACTTAGCATGTTTTTTTTTAAATTGTTTTTTTATTTTATCATTACACAATGTAAACCTTTTTTGTGGCCCTTTACCAATTTCTCCCTAACCCCTGCCCCCACGCCCCCTTTGCTGCTTCTGGTGGCCTCAGTTCCATTCTACCCTTTGAAAGTTCAAGGAATTATTGTGATTGTTGTATGTTTCTTTCTTTTGCTTATAATTTTTTTTCAGCTCCCACTTATAAGTGAGGAAATGTGATATTTCTCTTTCTGTATCTGGCTTATTCACTTAACGTAATTTTCTCCAAGTTCATCCATGTTGCTGCAAATGGCAGAATTTCATTCTCTTTTATAGCAGAGTAGTATTCCATTGTGTAGATATACCACAGTTTCCTTATCCAGTCATCCATCAATGGACATTTAGGGTGGTGCCAACTCTCAGCTATTGTACCAATGTACAGTCCCACCAACAGTGCAGGAGGGTTCTGCCTTCTCTGCATCCTCACCAGCATTTGTTATTCTCTGTCTTTTTGATACTGGCCAGTCTAACTGACACTAGGTGATATCTCAATGTGGTTTTGATTTGCGTTTCCATGATGCTTAGTGATGTTGAATATTTTTTCATGTGTCTTTTGGCCATTTGTATATCTTCCTTTGAGAAATGCCTATTCAGCTCCTTTGCCCATTTTAAAAATCGGTCTACTTGTTCTCTTACTGTTAAGTTGTTTAAGTTTCTTGTATATTCTGAATATTAATCCCTTGTTGGGTGCATATTTCGTAAATATTTTCTCCCATTCTGTCGGTTATCTTTTGCTCTGTTAACTGTTTCTATTGCTTTGCAGAAGCTTTTTAGTTTGAAATAATTCCATTTGTTTATTTTTTCTTTTGTTGCCTGTGCTTTTGGGATCTTATTTATGAACTCTTTGCCCAGTCCTACATCCTGAAGTGTTTCCCCTAAGTTTTCTTCTACAAGTTTTATAGTTTCAGATATTATACTTAAGTCTTTAATCCATTTTGAGTTGATTTTGATATATGGTGACAGGCACAAGTCTAGTTTCATTCTTGTACATATGGTTGTCCAGTTTTCCCAATACCACTTATTGAAGAAGTAGTCCTTTCTCCAATGCATCCTCCTGTTGCCCTTCTCAAACATCAATTGGCTGTAAGTAAGTGGGTTGATTTCTGGGTTCTCTATTCTGTTCCAGTGAGAACAGAATATTATTTTTATTCTAGTACCATGCTGTTTTGGTTACTATAGCTTTGTAGTATAATTTAAAGTCAGGTAGTGTAATGCCTCTGGCTTCATTTTTTTCGCTCAGGATTGCTTTGACTATTTGCAGCTCTTTTTTGTTCCATATGAATGTTAGGATTGTTTTTTCTATTTCTGCAAGAATGTCATTGGTATTCTGATGGGGATTGCATTGAATCTGTAGATCAGTTTGAGTAGTATGGACATTTTCACAATGTTAATTCTTCCAATCCAAGAGCATGGAACGTCTTTCCATCTTTTTGTGTACTCTTTCATTTCTTTCAGCAGTGGTTTGTAGTGTTCACTGTAGAGATCTTTCCACTTCTTTGGTTAAATTGATTCCTAGGCATTTTATTTTATTGGTGACTATTATAAATGGGCTTGCTTTCTTGATTTCTTTTTCTGCTAGCTCGTTATTGGAGTATAAAAAAGCTACTGATCTTTGTGTGTTGATTTTGTGTCCTGAAACTTTTCTCTTATCAGCTCTAAGAGATTTCTGGTAGAATCCTTAATCTTTCCTATATATAGGATCATGTCATCTGCAAACAGGGACAGTCTGATTTTTTGTTTTCCTATCTGGATGCCCTTTATTTCTTTCTGTTGCCTGATTGCTCTGGCTAATACTTCCAATACTATTTTGAATAGGAGTGGTAAGACTGGGCATCCTTGTCGTTTTCCTGTTGTTAATGGCAAAGCTTTTGGCTTTTCCCCACTCAGAATGATATTGGTGGTGGGTTTGTCATATATGGCTTTTCCTGTGTTGAGGTATATCCTTCTATACCTAATTTGCTGAGAGTCTTTATCACACAGGATGTGGAATTTTGTCAAATGCTTTCTCTGCCCCTGTTGAAATAATCATATGGTTTTTGTCCTTGATTTTATTGAGGTGGTGTATCACATTTATTTTTCTCATATACTTTATTTTTAAAAATGTTTTGTTTGTTTTTGTTGGTTATGAATATACAAGCGGTACAAAGCAAATTGTCACCACTTGTGCCTAAGATGTGATGGCCAGATCCATACTGGCAGCATGTCCATTACCACAAATTGTGATTATACCCCATCTCCTCCATCCAAATTATCCCCTCAGTTATCCCCAACCTCCCTCCCCATCCCCCTTTCCCCACTCCACTTTGTATCCCTACGTATGTTCTCTCCCTCTGCAAGTCCAATGCACCATTGTGGTCTTTCTTTCCTTTCTTCTTTATCACTTAGCTCCCATTTACAAGAGAGTACATATGGTATTTATCCCTCTGTGCTCTCTGTGCTCTGCTTATTTCACTCACATAAGTTTCTCTAAGTTCATCCATGTTGTTGCAAATGAGAGAATTTCATTCTTTTTTATGGCAGAGTAGTATTCCATGGTGTACATATACCACAGTTTCCTTATCCAATCATCCATCCATTGATGGACATTTAGGCTGTTTCCATATCTTGGCTATGGTGAACAGAGCTGTGATGAACATGGAAGTGCAGGTATCCCTTCGACATGATGGTTTCCATTCCTTTGGGTATATACCCAGAAGTGGGATTGCTGGATCATTTGGAGGATCTATCTGAAGTTGTCTGAGAAACCTCCATACTGTTTTCCAGAGTGGTGGTACTAATTTACAGTCCCACCAACAGTGTAGGAGCACTCCCTTCTCTCCACATCCTTGTCAGCATTTGTTATTCTCCATTTTTTGTATTACAGCCAGCCTAACTAGGGTGAGATGATATCTCAGTGTGGTTTTAATTTACATTTCCCTGATGTCTAGTGATGTTGAGCATTTTTTCATGTAACTGTTGGCCATTTGTATGTCTTCCTTTGAAAAATGTCTATTTAGTTCCTTTGCCCATTTTTAAATTGGGTTATTTGTTTTTTACTGTATAATTGCTTGATTTCCTTGTATATTATGGATATTAATCCCTTGTCAGATGCATAGTTAGCAAAAATGTTCTCCCATTCTGTAGATTGTTGCTTCACTCTCTTGATTGTTTCTTTTGCAGGGCAGAAGCTTTTTAGTTTGATATAGTTCCATTTGTTTATTTTTTCTTTTGTTGCTTGTGTTTTTGGGCTCATTTTCATAAAGTCTGTGCCCAGACCTAGTTACTAAAGTGTTTCACTTATATTTCCCTTATTAATTTTACAGTTTCAGGTCTTATACTTATGTCTTTAATCCATTTTGAATTGACTTTAGTATCTGGTGCATGCATGTCTAGTTTCATTCTTCTACATATCAATATCCAAGTTTCCCAGCACCATTTATTGAAGAGGCAGTCTTTTCCCCTGTATGTTTTGTTCCCTTTGTCAAATATCAGATGGCTGTAAGTCTGATGGGTGATTTCTGGGTTCTCTATTCTGCTCCGCTGGTCCGAGTGTCTATTTTTATGCCAGTTCCATGCTGTTTTGGTAACTATAACTTTGTAGTATAATTTGAAGTTGAGTGGTGTTATGCCTCCGGCTTTATGTTTTTTGCTCAGGATTGCTTTAGCTATTCGGGGTCTTTTGTTGTTCCAAATGAATGTTGAGATTGTTTTTTCCATTTCTGTGAAGAATGTCATTGGTATTTTGATGGGGATTACATTGAATCTGTAGATTGCTTTGGGTAGTATAGACATTTTCACAATGTCAGTTCTTCCAATCCAAGAGCATGGAATATCTTTCCACTGTTTCATGTCTTCTTTAATTTCTTCCAATAGTGGTTTGTAGTTCTCATTGTAGAGATCTTCTACCTCCTTGGTTAAATTGATTAACAGGTATTTTATTTTTTTCCTGACTGTTGTAAATGGGCTTACTTTCTTGATTTCTCTTTCTGTTAGCTCATTATTGGAGAATATAAATTCAACTGATTTGGGGCATTTATTTTGTATCCTGCAACATTAGTGAAATTATTACCCAGCTCTAGGAATTTTTTGATAGTCTTTAGGTTTTTCTCTATATAGTATCATGTCATCAGCAAATAGGGACAGTCTGACTTCATCTTTTCCAACTTGGATGCCCTTTATTTCTTTCTCTTGGCTGATTGCCCTGGCTAGTACCTCCAATACTATGTTAAATAGAAGTGGTGAGAGTGGGCATCCTTGTCTGGTTCCTCCTCTTAAGGGAAAAGCCTTCACATATGTTGAACCATCCTTGCATCCCTGGGATGAATCTTACTTGATCATAGTGTATAATTTTTTTGATGTGTTGTTGTATTCTGATTGCTAGTTTTTTGTTGTGGATTTTTTTTCCTTTTTGTCTTTTTCATGACTGGCAACGGGATCGCAACCCTTGGTGTTGCGCCCGCACTGCGCTCAACCAGTGAGCGGACCGGTCTCTATATGGGATCCGAACCCTCGGCGGGAGTGCCACCGCGCTCCCAAGCACCGCACTCTACCGAGTGTGCCACCGGGCTGGCCCTTGTTGTGGATTTTTTGTGTCTATGTTTATCAAGGCTATTGGCTTGTATTTTTCTTCTTTTGTTGTTTCTTTGTCTGGTTTTGGTATCAGGGTGATGCTGGCCTCATAGAATGAGTTTGGGAGAATGGCCTCTGTTTCATTTTTTTGTAATACTTTGAAGAGAATTGGTATTAATTCCTCTTTAAAGGTCTGGTAGAATTCAGCAGTTAAGCCATCCAGTCCTGGGCTTTTCTTTGGTTAGGAAAGTGCTGATTACTGCTTCAGTCTTGTATCTTGTTATTGGCCTGCTTAGGTGTTCTATTTCATCTTGGTTCAGTCTTGCCAATTTGTATGTGTCCAAACATTTATCCATTTCCTCCAGGTTTTCAATTTTGTTGGCATACAGTTGTTTATAACAGTCTCTAATGATTCTTTATATTTCTGTGCTATCAGTTGTAATGTCTCCTCTTTCATTTCTGATTTTTATTATTTGGGTCCTCTTTCTTCTGTTTTTAGTTAGCCTAGCTAATGGCTTGTCTATTTTGCTTATCTTCTCAAAATCCCAACTTTTTGTTTCATCTTTTGTATCATTTTTGGGGTCTCTATTTCATTTAGCTCTGCTCTGATCTTTATTTTTTTTTTTTCCATCTACTAATTTTGGGATTGGATTGTTCTTGTTTTTCTAGTTCTTTAAGTGGTAACATTATGTTGTTTATTTGAAAGCTTTCTATTCTTTTGATATAAGCATTTGTTATGAACATTATGTTCAAGTCTCTCCTTTCACTTCTTTTGTGTATATACCCAGAAGTAGGATTGCTGGATCATATGGTAATTTCATGTTTAATTTATTTAGGAATCACCATACTATTTTCCCCAGTGGCTGCATCATTTTACAATCTCACCAGTAATATATACAAGAGTTCCAATTTCTACACATCTTTGCCAGCACCTGTTCTTTTTCTTTTTCTTTTCTTTCTTTCTTTCTTTCTTTCTTCCTTCCTTCCTTCCTTCCTTCCTTCCTTCCTTCCTTCCTTCCTTCCTTCCTTCCTTTTCTTCTTCTTTTTTTTTGATAATAAATAGCCATCCTATTGGGTGTGAGGTGGTATCTTATTATGGTTTTGATTTGCATTTTTCTAATGACTAGAGATATTAAACATCCTTTCACATGCTTATTGGCTAATTGTGTGTTTTTGGAGAATTGTCTATTCAAGTCCTTTGCCCATTTAAAAAACCAGATTGTTTGTTTTTTGTTTATGAGTTGTAGGAGTTCTTTATACAATCTGGATATCAATTCCTTGTCAGATATAGCAAGCATTCAAGTTTCTTCATGTCTTTTCATGGCTTGATAGCTCATTTCTTTTTAGTGCTGAATGATATTCCATTGCATGGATATACCACAGCAAATTTATCCATTCACCTACTAAAGGGCATCTTGGTTGCTTCCAAATTTTGGCGATGATGAATAAATATGCTGTAAACATCCATGTGTGGGTTTTTCAACTCCTTTATCAGATACATGATTTGCAAATATTTTCTCCCATTCTGTGGGTTCTTTTTACTCTGTTGGTAATGCCTTCTGATGCGCAAAGGTTTTTCATTTTGATGAAGTCCAATTTACCTATTTTGTCTTTTGTTGCCTATGCTTTTTGTTCTTACAGGGTTTTAAACTTTGAATTGACTATGACCCAAAAGGGTCAAGGTCAACTTCTCCAAAGCTTAATAAGCAGAAAGAGACACGGTTAACTTTATTTGGTAAGTTTATGACATTTTTTGTTTCTATTTTTTTGCTACTAAGTGGGATTGGGAGGTCTAATGCAAGACATGATCAATTATAGGAAATAAAATCTATTTTGTCCTTGCATGTTTTGTTGTCCTTGCCTGTCTGAATTTTAGTGTTTACATTTTTGGCCTCTACTCAAAAGGATGGTGGACACAAAAATCAACTACATTGTATATTGATAAAGTAAAATAAATAAATTTTAAAAAGGATGTTAGAAAATTCAGAAGCAAAATGTAACAAGAGCCCCAGGAAAGCTTTCATGGAATGCAGCTTCCCACTAAGAACCTGCCTGGAATGAAACCCGACTGGTGAGCACATTGCTCCAGCATTTCAGAGAGAGAATTATACACAAAGGCCCTGTGATATTGGATGAGGATTTGGGAGTTATTTAGGTTAGTTTGTTTTTCCTTCTCAAGAACATGAAAATCATCACCCTGGGAATAAGAAACCCATAATACAACCACAGTAAAGAAGGAAATTTAAGTTGAAAGTCATAAAAAGCAAAATAGAATTTCAGAAGGAATAAGTTGCTGTCACGTCAGCTGCCTTCTCACCAGATCCCTTGGATGCTAATTCATTAAGTGGGTGTTCTGTCTTATTGCTGATGTTCTATGAGAACAAGTTAAAGCACTGACAAACTGGTTTTCCCCTTATATTTAAGAACATAAATATTACATCAGCACTAGTATAAAACTTAATTATAAAGACAAGTTCAAAAAAAAAATCTCAAAATAAAAACTTTGCTCTATGGGCCGGCCCGGTGGCGCACTGCTACAGTGCGCCGCTTGGGAGTGCAGTGGCGCTCCCGCCGAGGGTTCGGATCCCACATACAGACTGGTTCCGCTCACTGGCTGAGCGAGGTGTGGGGGCAACACCGAGGGTTGCGATCCCGTTGCCGGTCCCGGTCCGGTACGGGCGCGACACTGAGGGTTGCGATTCGTTGCCGGACACGAAAAAAGACAAAAAGGAAAAACAAACAAACAAACAAAAAAAAACTTTGCTCTATGATTTCTTTGTATTTCTGAAATCAGATATGGGAAAACTGTTCCAATCTCCAAAGTATACTAGTTGTTATTTTTGAAAAGCCAAATGAATTATTGTACTTATATTCTTCGACTGAATATACAGCAAATCTGATTTTTGTTCTGCTGGTGCTTCTAAGAAGGCTATAAACTTCCTTTTGGCATGAAGCATCACTCTGTATTTTATTTATTTTTTAATCATGTGCTATGAATACACTAAGGCAGCATATCACTCAATCTTTGCTTATGGATACTTGTGACATATAAATTACATGATACTCCTTATATTCCTGTCAATTTAAATTAGATTGCAATTTTTCACATGGATTCTTAAAGCACTCCATTGTTTAATAAGTCTTTGTTCAAAAGTTACCTCTTATTAGTCACTAATGCTTGTTTTTATTTTTGGGTATGGTGTTTGCTATTGACTGAGTGTTTGTGTCCCCCCAAATCCATATGTTGAAATCCTGACCCCCAGTATGATGGTATTAGGTAGTGGGGCTTTTGTTAGGTGATTAGATCGTGAGAGCTGAGCCCTCATGAATGGGATGAGCACCCTTCTAAAAGAAACTCCAGAGAGCTCCCACGTCCCTTCCACTATGGAAGAACACAGTAAGAGACAGCCATCTGTGAACCAGGAGATGGGCCCTCACCAGATGCCAAGTCTGCTGATACTCTGATCTCGGACTTCCCAGCCTGTAGAACTGTGCGAAATAAATTTCTGTTGTTTATGAGCCACCCAGGCTATGGTACATTGTATAGCAACCCAAACGGATTAAGACATACCCCAACACTGCATTTATTTTTTATAAAGCAGCTCAAATGCTAATTCCTGAAACTAATTCCTTATTTAGGACTCTGCAAGGACACCCATTTTACCAGGTGCTAAAAAATCCTCAGAGCCATCAAATCCTTTTATCTTTTCTGGCATGACTTTGAATTTTCTTAGTTATTGCTGAGATTGGTCTTCTTCTTTAGTGATGTTGAAGCAGGGACTTAGACTTGTTTATAACCTCCTTTATACCTACGGCTTTTTCTTTCCAACCCCTTAGCTAAGGTAACCCCCAGTCTTCAGTACTCTTTATAAGGTGAACTTTGATAAATTTTACAAAGTAAACACACACACACATGCACACACATATGTGTTTGTGTGCCTAGTGACATTTTATCTTTTTCTATTTTATCCTTTTAAACTTTCATCCATCTATTTAAATTCCCATTTGCCAAGAACATATTAGACACTGGTGTTTTGCAGTTCGCTTATTCTTATTTAATCCTCAAAACAATCCTACAAGTAGGGATTAATCCTGGTTTATAAACGAGAGGTTTGAAGCCAGAATTCAAATTATCTGGCAAAGGGCATGCACATTGAGAAAGTGAGGGAGAAAGGATTTGAGCCCACGTCTATTTTCTCTTTCTACTACAGCCTATTGCTTTTGTACTGGTGTTGGGCATAATTTCCAGGCCTTCTGCTTATTGCTGGTTGCCCTTGTTTACCTAAGCTAGACACATGCTATATTTAGTAAATTTATTGCTACTGCTTGTAGGTCCCTTTGGTAGGTGGTAATTTTCCTCTGGACACTTTCCATTCCTACTGTCACCTTATTTCATCTGCATGGACCTCATCCAGCAGAAACAATGTGTAAATCTGCCAGATTTGAAACATCCAGATGCAAAGCCCATGGTTTTCTTAGTCTCAGCAGCTTTGTGGCCTTGTTTACAAATTAGGATGATTGCTCCTGTTCATCAGCATTTCTCACCAGCTAATTGTTTTTACTAGAATACTGAGGATCCAAAAGAACTAGGAGACCCAATAGATAAGGTTATACCCTCTTGATAAATGTCTCATCTGTCTTGTTTCTTTATTGCTTTGTATATCTTATTGTACCAATCTTAGTTCTGGGTAAATAGAGATGGCTCATCTGTGGCAATTATATTGAATTAATACAGTTAATTCATTTACTTATTTAATTAAAAACCTGACAAACTACTTTCTTTTTCTTTTTGGGGGTGGTGGTGGTTGTGGTAGACATCCATATAACTCTGAATTTTTTACTTCTACTTTGAGGACATGTCCATAAATTTTGTTTAGATTTTTATCACCCAACTTCCACTCTCAGAAAAAGAAAAAAAAAAGTTTTTCAGGTTATCAATCAAATAAGCATATTAAGTATGTAAATTCATTATAATTGACATAGTGCCTTTAATAACTAATCTTTTTTGGGAGTACTCAGGTTAAGACTATTAAATCTTCCCAAGGCTTCCTTATGGCAATAGACCAGTGTTTCTCAGTCCCTGTTTTTCATTATTGTACTCTAAGAGCATTTTTATTTTATTTTACTTTATTTTTCTTGACTAGTAAATAATTTTATTTATTTATTAATTTTTATTGGTTATGAATATTCATAGTGTATAAAGCTGATTGTCACCCTCATGCCCAAGATGTGATGGCCAGATCCATACTGGCAGCATGCCTTTTACCACAAATTGCGATTATACTCCCTGTCTCCCAAACAATTATCCCTGTCCTCTCTCCCCATCTCCTTTTTCCCAACCCTACTTTGTATCCTTAGGTATGTTCTCTCCCTCTGCAAGTCTAATGCACCACTGTGTTCTTTCTTTCTTTCCTTCTTTTTCTCTTAGCTCCCCCTTATATGTGAGTACATGCAGTATTTATCCCTCTGTGCTTCGCTTATTTCACTCAACATAAGTTTCTCCAGGCTCATCCATGTTGTTGCAAATGGGAGAATTTCATTCTTCTTTATGGCAGAGTAGTATTCCATGGTGTATATATGCCACATTTTCCTTATATAATCATCCATCGATGGACATTTAGGTTCGTTCCATATCTTGGCTACTGTGAACAGAGCTATGATGTGATGAAAATGGGAGTGCAGGTGATGATTTCCATTCCTTTGAGTATATAGCCAGAAGTGGGATTGCTGGATTGTATGGAAGATCTATCTGTAGTTGTCTGACAAACCTCCATATTGCTTTCCAGAGTGGTGGTACTAATTTACAGTCCCACCAACAGTGTAGGAGTGTTCCCTTTTCTTCACATCCTCGTCAGCATTTGTTGTTCTCCATCTCTTTGATTACAGCCAGTCTAACTGGGGTGAGAGGATATCTCAATGTGGTTTTAATTTGCATTTCCCTGATGACTAGTGATATTGAGCATTTTTTCATGTACCTGTTGGCCATTTGTATGTCTTCCTTTGAAAAATGTCTATTCAGCTCCTTTGTCCATTTTATTATTTTTATTTATTTATTTATTATTATCATTTTTTATTTTAACTATTCAATATGCATTGTAGATGATTTTTGTCACCCTTTACCCGTTCCTCTTCCCCCCTTCCTTTCTCCCCTCCCCCTGACATCCTTTCTGTTCACTTGTCTTAAAAATTTCAAGGAAGATTCTAAGATGGCGATGGGTCTGGAGCGGCCATGGCAGGAGACAGCGCGATCCTGAGAAGTGTGCACTGTGATACCAGAGTACTATTTGCATTTCCAAGAGCAACAAAAAATGAATAAATCTTTCAACAATGAACCTACAATGACAAACAAGAAACAACAGGTTCGGGGTTTTAGGGCCGACACAAAAGAAGACTCCTGAGAGTGCCCAAGCCCTGCTGCGGG
>NW_007735110.1:0-4334 GCF_000696425.1 Galeopterus variegatus
TTAAATACTATTATTTTTCTATTATTAGGTTTGGCTTACAAACCTATATTTTGTAAATCTGGTTTGTATCTAATTTAGAAAAACATAATCCATTTACATTTATTGGTTTGGTTGTGATTGCAGTGATTATTAAATCTGGATAATGAAAACACTCAGCAACTCTTCAATGTACCAAGGAAGTCCTAGAAATTGAGGACTCTATTTAAGGTCTTGATGTACAATCAGCAATCACCACTATTTTTTCTTAAATGTTTTATTTATTGGGAAGGGACCTATTTATTGAGAAGGGACCTATATATCCCACTTTATTTCTGGTATTTGGAGCTAACTATTGTCTGTATATCTAGTCGGGATACCAGGGTCAATGGCTACAACTTCGGGAATCACTAATGAAAACTAAAGCCATTCTCAAGACCATTATAGTTTTTTGGTTGCTTTTTGTTTGTTTGTTTGTTTGTTTGTTGTTTGTTTGTTTTGTTGCTTGCCTGTTTGTTTTGTAAGGGATAATGATTTATTGTTTACAGGATCCTGAGCTCTTCCAGGAATTTGCTCTTTTCTGAAGATATTGACAAAAGTGTCTGAAGAGGAGACGGTTGGAACTGACTGGAAGTCAAAAACTAGTTGATTTTCTCTGGCTGACAGGAAGTTAAACCTGTAATAAACTGAGATTTCAGTTTTAACAAACACATAATTTTAATTAAAGACGAGGAACTAATGAATCAATTAACTGTTAATTTACTAATGAATTAATTTATTAAGATTCTATTTAATAATTATTCCCTTTCAGAATACTAGCTCTAACTGCTAAAATACATACTATTTATCAAAGCCAGAAAATTATATTACAACACTTTCCAAGTATTAGATTCTAACATCAGGCCAGATGGCTACTCCATCTACTTTAAGTTGGGGTATTATAACAATTCTTTCAGATGTAAGTAGAATAAAAGAATTTTTATCCTTGCTTGGTTTTGGATGACTCTGGCAGTAGGTCTTAATGCTAGGTGCTGAAAAGTTTCCATATTTTCTAAATCTACTTCTTCACCTCAAAGTCTTCCTTTAGCCACAGGGGATGTGCTTCTTCCTGAATATCAGGGCTTCTCTCAAACCAAAACTCCCTTATCTCTGAGGTATGTCATAGTGGTTCAGAGCAAATAGACGGGCTGGGAGACCAAGACATTGATTAAGCTACCTAACATGTCTGTGCCTCAGTTATCACGTCTGTAAAGTGGGGATCACAACAGTACCTGTCTCCTTGTATTGTAGTGTAATGTTACATTTTGCTTGATCCATGGTGTTACTAGGTGCTATGACTGTAATTTTGAGAGAATAATTTATCTATTCACATAATCAGCAGTGCTCTTTGTTAAAATCACAAGTGTCTACCCTAAGAGATAAAGATATTGTTGAAAGCATTCTATTTGTAAAATTATTTTTGAATTTTTTAATGTACATAGTCTTGAACAAAGTTTAATGTACATGGCCTTGGCATTGTATAGGATGTTATTTGGGCACTGTGGACAGGAGGACAGCAAATCTGATTCTAGGATTATAAAATTGGATGGTAAATTATAATATAAATCTAGCTAGGTAATATGGGAGGAGATTGGAGGAAATTTGATGTTTGTTTATATGTTTATCAAGAGAGCACATCCATTTCTCTCTTGGCTGGTTCTTTGCCGGTGCCATGTCTCCCCCCAAAACTTTGTACTAATAATAGCCACATCTCCGCTTCTCTCTGTGCCCCCTCCAGTGTGTTTTCCACACTGCAGCTATTGTCTCTTGGCTGGTGCCATGTCTCCCCCCAAAACTTTGTACTAATAATAGTAGCCACATCTCCGCTTCTCTCTGTGCCCCCTCCAGTGTGTTTTCCACACTGCAGCTATTGTGATTTCTCATGATTCTACACTACCCCTATGTCATTCTGGTGTTTAGCATCACTCATTGGTTGGGCTTTGGATAAATTGATGCATCAACCTCCTGCCCCCTTTCTTTCTTCATCTCACATCTCCCCTTACTCATAATGCTTGGCTTATGCAGTCCTTCTCCCTGGTTCTCTTTTTTTAAATTTAATTAATTTATTTTATTTTATTTCATTTTTTTACATTCTAAGATATTGTGATGGAGCAGTTGGGGGGAGAGGGAGAAGGGAAACAGGAAGGGTATAGGGTGGGAGGAGGTGGACAGAGGGAAGGGGGATATGGTCGAGGCCCATGGCACCCCCCTCATTCCCACAGGAGAGCCCAGGGGGCTTCTGTGGCTGCTTGGTCAGGGCTGGGCTGGATGTGGATTTCAGGGGGGTGTGGTTGAGGCCCTCTGCCCCCCTCCAGGGGTCCGGGGCACTGTACCCTGACTCCTCACACAATGCTTCAGACATAGTTGGTGTTCAATGAATGTTGTTGAATCAGTGAATACATCAACAAATGAAGACTCACTATGTGACAAGAACTGGGCTAAGTGCATAACACCCATGATTTTGTTTAATCCTCACAATAACCTCTTGAGTTAATTACCATTAGAATCACCATTTTGCAAATGAGGAAATGAACTTTCTTCACACAGTGGACATAGAAAGGACTGTTGCATCCCTCAAAAGAAGTGGCTAACCTTCCCCTACAATATGGGCTGGACTTAGTGACTTGCTTTTAAAGAATGCAGTAGAGAAATAGAAAATGTGGTAAAAATGACAACTTTATGGTGGGTAAGACACCACATTAACCAAATGATCAAGATTAATAAGGCCATTGATAAGTTGTTGATATCATATACCCCTTGATAAGATGTGATAAGAAAGGAACTTCACTTCTGTGATATTCTTCCCCAAAACTACTTTGAGGAAACATCAGACAAACCCAATTTCAGGGACATTCTATAAATCACCTCTTCCAGACTCTCAAGATTGTGAAACACAGGGAGAGACTAAGGACCTGTCACAGAACAGAAGAGTCGACGGATGCATAGGTACTAAGTGCAATGTGTAATACTGGAATAGAAAAAGGACAAAAGGGAAAAAACTGGTGAAATCCAAAACGAAGTTTAGTTGTGTTAATAGTAATGTTCGAATGTTAATTTCTTAGTTCTGACAAATGTACTGTGGTTATACAGGCTGTTTATATTAGGGGAAGCTGGGTAAAAGGTTTTTGCAACTTTCCATAAATCTAAAATTATTCCAAAATAAAAATGGTTTTTTGTTTTTTGTTTTTTTTTTAATGTGGCTAAATTGGTTTGGAAACAAGGTTGACCTTTAGTCTGCATACACCAGTTGTTTACAGCTGACATGATTCAAGCTGATGTAATGTGTTGGTTCTGATTGGTCAGAATTCAAGCATGTCATGTTGTTGACTATTTTGACAATTACTAATGCTATACTGTCCCTCTCTCTTTCAAAAAAAATTATAATCAACTTTCTATTCACTCTATTTTCTTTAAAATACATTTTTTTTCCTTGAAGACTAAGAAGCAGTGTTGTAACTGTTGTCATCCTACTTAACTCAGTGGTTGCCATGGTGAATCTACATGTTCAGAAAATGTTTTCAGATCAAAACTCTGGATAATGCTAATGCCATAGCACAAGAAAGACCAGCTATCAATGGTGTGGTTTCCCAGAGTCATGTCAAAAATTTATCAATTAGTGCAAAATATTGGAAGCCTTCTATTCCAACTTCATTTGAAGCATGTTGGAGTATCAGTAGGTGGTTGAATGTGTTTTTCCAGATTTTTTCAGGTTCACTTTTCTTTCCTTGGGCAGGAACAGAATTGAACTCTATCAGAAATATGCTAGGTCATGTTTTATTCTCTCCAAATCTCCTAGCAGGAGAAGCTGACAAATGCCATTTTCAAGTTATCTTAGATCTCATGTCTCATCTCTGGTCATTTTGAAATCTCAGGTTCTGGTGGATTTTGATGAGCAGTGCCCATACAATAACTTAGAATCTGACCAAGATGCCAGGACTCACTGTCAAGTCTTTCAAAAAGCATGCTAGGGCAGGGATTCTCAAATCATCTGGAGATATTGATAAACTGGAGAGTCTGCCTCAGAATCTGGGGTGGGGCCTGAGCTTCTTAATTTCTGAAAAGTTTCCAGGTACTGCTGGGGGCGGGGGGAGTTGTCCAAAATGCATTTTGCATGAAAAGCTGCTAGGATAACTGTGATAATATCATAAACAAAATTATACAATTAGGGGTTTCACTGCAGATTCCGGAGTTTTTTTTCCTTTTCAACTTAATCTCTTTAGTTTAATAACATTAACATTTGTGGAACTCCCCAAGTTAGGATGCAAAATCAAGAAGAAGAAAAAGGATATAGTTTTAGTTAAGATTTCTCTCCACAAAAA
>NW_007735110.1:4749-34172 GCF_000696425.1 Galeopterus variegatus
AAAAATCTATAGAAAGAAATTTTTATCACCTACTTCATCAAAGTCTGACTTCTATAAGATGATGTGTTCCTTTGTGTAGAATCATTTGTGATCTATGTTGACCGAATCTGAGAAGCTCTTTCTGCTTAATCTCTAAGCGAACTACAGACTGTCAATTTGACCAAAACACAATCTAGTTTAGGGGCTATTTTCCATTTGCTAGTTAATCCTCTCAGGGTTTGTGCTCTTGCTTTTTCCTGCCATAATGACTTGCTAACCAGTGACTACCCAAACCCTGAGTCCTGGATTCAGGAATGTAACCAACACGTTTGGGAATGTGATCAGGCCAGATGTCATGGCTCAAAGGATGTTAGATATTATATGTTGTATGCATTTTAAATCCTCAAACCCTATGACATTTTAATGATTTCTGCAGTTTTACTGAAAACACATTGTTTATTTGAATAGCAGGTTGTTATATTCATCCTGGAAGACAGCCATCTGATAGAACACGGCATTTCCTGTTAGCATAATAAACGTTCTTAGAGTATTATTCAAAGAGTTGAAAGTGTAATCTTATTCAGGGATTCTAATGTCCCTCACATGGAGTTTTGACCCCTGAAAATTGGTAAAGATATATTTCTATGGTATAAACCAGTATATATCATGAGATTTCACTATGACATAAAAGGCTCTGTTTAATCTCTTGGATGCTACCATCCTTATATTCTGTCATATTTTTCATGGCACATATAAAACAATGACCTTACTTGAAATCTGACTGTAATCATGCTTAGTAAGTAGAACAGATGCTTTAAAAAACAAAACAAAACAGGACTCTAAGGCCGGGGACCAGCTCATAGTCATGAAGTTGTTAGTGTTTGGCTCTGGAAGGAATGATAGAGATTGAGTCCCTAGACCTTGCTTTACAGAAAAAAGGACTGAAGCTGAGAAAGGTTGGGTCACTTGCTCAAAGTGTTACAGCAAGTGAATGGGGGGTTAGGATCCAAAGTCACCTGTCCTGCCTCTCAGTCCAGCACACTGTCCCACATGAGACATGTCATGCTCTGTCCCAGGCCAGGCACAGCACTGGGCACCCACCTTTCTCAGTTGTCAGTCCAGATCTTTTTAGGACACTGTAGATCTCTGTTTTATGAAATGAAATGCACAAGATGGTTTTAGAAACACCTTAGTCAAACATTCATTTTTATATCATTTATTAATTATAATTTATATTAGTATCTGTGTATCTTCTCCTTACAAGTGAGAATGATTTCCCAAATAGCATAGCTATTTAAACCTTTCTTTTAAAAAATGTAATTATTTAGTTCAAAATAATATAGATTTTTAAAAAATAAACAATAGTCCAGGTCATTTGTGGANGGACTGAAGCTGAGAAAGGTTGGGTCACTTGCTCAAAGTGTTAAAGCAAGTGAATGGGGGGTTAGGATCCAAAGTCACCTGTCCTGCCTCTCAGTCCAGCACACTGTCCCACATGAGACATGTCATGCTCTGTCCCAGGCCAGGCACAGCACTGGGCACCCACCTTTCTCAGTTGTCAGTCCAGATCTTTTTAGGACACTGTAGATCTCTGTTTTATGAAATGAAATGCACAAGATGGTTTTAGAAACACCTTAGTCAAACATTCATTTTTATATCATTTATTAATTATAATTTATATTAGTATCTGTGTATCTTCTCCTTACAAGTGAGAATGATTTCCCAAATAGCAGAGCTATTTAAACCTTTCTTTTAAAAAATGTAATTATTTAGTTCAAAATAATATAGATTTTTAAAAAATAAACAATAGTCCAGGTCATTTGTGGACATGGCAAATATTGTGCACACAGATTATTGAAGTTCGGGAACTGCCAAGGTACATTTCTAACATTTTCTACCTTTCCATCACCCACGTATGTGTCTCCAAGATTCACCTGGCTATAGTTTTCTTACAGTCACTCCGGCCAAGGAAATGAAAGCAACCATGCAAAAACTATACCAATTAATTTATAATAGTTCAGATAACAGAGAATAGATAGGTAGTGACTGCTAGGACATAATATATTCTGAAAAACTTTTTAGTGTGATCCTTTTGAGATAAATTTTAGAATTCTTATGAGTGTAGTAGTAAACTGATATTTCCTATTTTGAGCTTAACACACAGTCCATTAAAGTGTTTATAGAAATTATGTATCACAGAGAAAAACTTCTGACAAGATCTGCTTAAATTGTTTAAAATCTGTTTCAGTGATAGACATTAATATGTTGTTCTTTCAAAGCCTTCATGATTTGACCAGTTTAGTGTTGCATCTGAGAAGCCAGAGATGGCCAGTTTCTATAAAAATATAATGCGTAATTAAGACATGTTAAGATTTTATTGATAATTATCAAAATCTCCTATAACATATGTCTCTCCATATAGAATTAGTGTATTTTTATAAGATGTATGCAAAAACTGGAACATTTTCATATACTGTTGAATTTAGAAACTTAATCTGAGAAGTATAGGCTGCTTTGCTGGCAAAGCATGATATGTGTTCAATTTAGTGTCATTTTCATAATCCCAGTTTTTATTTTCACCTCATCATGGTTCTGTTTAACTTGAAAGCTCTTTTTAAAAGAGTTTCGTCAAAAACCCTTTCTGAAGCTCTGAGCACTTAGATCTCGATTTCCTATTTAATTTTCCTCAGCCATGATGATTAACATGTGTTGATTTCATTTTCTTTGTCTTAATCTTTTCGTGCTAGGACGTCTACCCACAGCATTCTCGCTGTGTATTCCAAAGGGAACCTAGCATGGCTGCTTTCAACGTCAACCTAATTTAAGAGGTTATTTTTTCATGTGAAAATGACTCCCCATCATCAAGGGCAATTCATTTGTTAATTAAAGATGATCTTTCGTGCTAGGACGTCTACCCACAGCATTCTCGCTGTGTATTCCAAAGGGAACCTAGCATGGCTGCTTTCAACGTCAACCTACTTTAAGAGGTTTTTTTCATGTGAAAATGACTCCCCATCATCAAGGGCAATTCATTTGTTAATTAAAGATGATTTAGCATACTTACCCAGCATCCTACCAACACCAGCTTTTTGACTCCTGGCAAGGTTTGACCACATCATACTTGATGTTTCCGGTGGGAATGTGTATGAATTCCAAAGCCTCAGAAAGATGTTTTGATCTGTCCCACTAAGAAGAGGAACTTTTCCGGGGCAAGGACGCAATTTGAAGCCTGAACTCACTGGGTTCATCTCCAGGCTTGAGAAAGATCACACAAACCAGAAAAGCATGGCCTTGCTGCTGGTTGGCAGGAGCCTGTCTCTGTGAGGCTCATTATAGAACTAGCCCAAAACACTCGAATTCCCGTGGTCTGTGAACTATTGAAAAAGCTGAATCATCCCTCTCCATCTGGGCTGCATGGCAGTGACATGGCTAATTATAATGCCAGGCATTAGTAGCATTGGGCTGTTTCTCCGGGACACTTCACAGCTCTCACATGTCATCTTAGAGTTTATGCCTGGAAGTTAAAGTTCTGACTATTAAGAAAAAAGTTATATAGTCAGTGGAATGCCAACGTCTTGAGTTTCTAAATTGAATGGCGCTGTTAGATTAGGCTCCCCAGACACAGTAAGTTCTTTCTCTTCTTGCCCATGCCTGGCTGTGCAACTTCAGGACATGAAACATTTCCTTCATAGGCAAAAGAAAGCAATGAGATACAGATATCATTAAAGAAAAGTGGTCAGTCTTGGGCTGAATTGAGACAGAAGTGGCATGTCATCTTTCTCATGTAGTAGTGCAATTTAATTTACAGCCAGGACAGTCATTTAAACTTTTACGCACTGTAATAAAAGTGTCCCAGCAGATGGTAGAGAGTCAAGTTTGATCATTGGCTTAAAAGAAGGAGACTGAAATATAAAGTGTCTTTAATTGAAGAGATCTGTATTCCATGTGTTGTGAAGTTGAAGGTTTTGTAAGAAACACAGGACTAAGTTCTTTACCCAAAAGAATAGATATGAACAGGCTGGCCCTAAATTAATCTCTGACATCCCTTCAGTATGAGTATCATCCCTAATGACATTGACATTTGGTTCATTTTTAATGGGTTATAAGAGTTTTCACAAACAGAAACTCGTTTGCTCTTTATACCTCTCTGGGGTACAAAGTATTATTATTTTCCATTTACCAAGGCTTGTTGCAGATTTGAAATTCTGCATTTTGAGAACATAGGGCTGGCTGCAAACTATTTGATGTGAGTTGGGAGCATGGGGCATTCCAGGAGACACATAGTAAGGGGTCCGTGGTGAGGGCAGAGAAAGGCTCGGTTCCCAAATGCTCAAGGATGGGGAGAGGAGGGAAAGGAAGGCCAAAGAACCTGCCTGCCCTCATCCAGCAGTGTATCTGCCTTCTGCATCCCACCTCTCTAGAGGACGCTGCCCAACTCCCGGCGATAAGTGTGTGGTTTTAATTGGCTTGTTACCATAATTTGATGCTATGTGTCCTGCCTGAGTGGTCTTTAATGAGGCACATCCACTCTTGGGCTCAGTCCAGCAAAAGAAGCTTCTGTGGATTAATATACTTTAGTTTCTCCTTTGACTATTGCTAAAGGTGCAGGGAGCTTTGCGTGCCAATAAAAACAACTTTCCTAGTGAGAGTCTGCCCACATGCAAATGATTCTCCTCCCCAGGGGAAACATGAACAAGAGAAAGCTGAGTTTCCCCTCACACTAAGTCAAGTTTATTCCCACACATTTGTGTAAACTGGTTCATCTGAACTCACAGATAAGACTTATTGTGTTAATTAGCCTGATTTAATCATTCCACATTGTAAACATATATCAAAACATCACCTTGTACCTCATAAATATATAGTTATTACTTGTCAACTAAAAACAAAATTTAACAAAATTTAAAGGGACTTCTGAATTCATCCTTATATGCTAAGCCTTCACATGTATAATTTTATTCAAACAAAACAGTCCTGTATGGGGCTACTGTGGGTATATTATTATCATTTCAGACAAGGAGAGTAAGCTCCAAAAGCTCCAGTAACTCATAGTATAGAAAATCAGGTGTCAAGCTGAGATTTGGGGTGTAGCCGCGGGATCCCAGCACCTGCATACCTAGTGATAGCAAGTATTATTCCACCCTACAGATGGAGAAGATTGCTGTTGGTGCCTTGCCTTGGGGGAATTTGTGTAGGGAATTTGGGGGACTTTTCTTCATGAAAAGATTATTGATTATGATAAGATGTCTGTGTCTCCTCCTGGAAATTTTGTTCTACCCTGCAAAGGTTGTTTGAAGTATTTCCTTTTGTTTAATATTTAAGGACGTGGGGGGAGGGGTGGGAGGGGGAGGATACAAGCCTTCTATACTCTTTGTATACTGTCACTTTTCAATTCTAACTTCTTTTCCTCTCTGAGTGCATTTTCTGTGACTCCTCTTATTTCTTCAAATAAGTAGTCCACGATAGGAAGACTACTAGCACTCAATCAATCGCCACTAGACCATTGTCAGATAATATTAAGGCTGCTGGGTACTATAAATATGTACTGGCAAAGATGACTTAGTTCTCTGGACTTTTCTTAGTCATGACTCATTAGAAAAGCTGTAGTTCTTTGCCACTGGCAGCCCAGAGAAGGCGTTTTATTTGTCCTTTGTGTTGAAAATTTCTGACGCTTTTTCAAAGAGGTGTTCAGAGGTGAGGCAAGTTTTCAGAATTGTACTGTCACTCTCTTTTATAACACCAGCTCCAGAAATAAAGTTCTAAGGTATTTGATTGCCATTAGAAGTCCTCCTTATTCTCAGATGACCAAAGTTTTGAAAGATACTATTCTTAAAAAAAAAAATCCCAGCCCCTTCAAGATATAAGAAAATAAGAGGGGAGAGAGGATCATTTCAGTTTAAAGGAGGAATGACATATTTTAAGATGTTGCCTAAACTTTGACATTTTGAAGTTTAGCAGATCCAAACCAGAGACTGAAAATGCCTGACCCTCGCAACTCACCTCATCGTGGGTATGGAGAAGGGGGGACAGGGGGACAGTTCAATTGTCAGCTAAATATTAGAGTCCTTGAGGTATTTTCTTCCTGTGATATTTGACCTCTTTTTGATGGGTATTATCATCACTTTTCCCCCACTGGGAGAAAATATGGGGAAGGAAGTGAAAGGTGAAAGGGACAGAAAAGAGAAGAATGGATGAATAGTGGGTAGAGGCCAGACACACTGACACGGGGAGGAGAGAGGCAAACAAAGCCCTTTGGTTTTCTTCCAGGAACCTAAAAATATCCATCTCTGGCCTGATTGACATTTCCACTCTGCTTTCCTTACGCACGTGCCGTGGGGGCTGCTAATGCTGCTTCACTCACTTGCTCCCGCACTTTCCCACTGTTAGAAAGAAACCAGTCAGTTGGGTAATCATGATAATTAAAAAAGATGTACACTTTCAGACAGGCTGACACTAACTCATTACACTAAGCTGTCTTGCCTGACTGAACTAACGTTAATTCCAATCCTCCATTAAATCTGGCATGTAAGAATTTCCAGCTAATACGGATATTTCTTCCCTTCCTTTCCTTACCCAACCCACCCTTCCTTCCTTCTTTCCCTCCCTCCTTCCCTCTCCCTCCCTCCCTTGTCCCTTCCTCCCTCCCTTCTCCCCTTCCTTCCTTCCCTTCTTCCACATCTCTAACACACTCCCATTGATGCTGACCCAGCCTGTCCAAGGAGCAAACCTTTTATAGCACTGTTGCAGATTAGTCTGTCCCAAATTTTAATGTGCATATGAATCACTTGAAGGTCTTGTTAAAGATGCAGATTCTGATCCAGTAGGCTGGGACCTGAGATTTTGCCTTTCTGTTAATGTTCCAGGTGATGATGATGGTACTGACCCTGAGACAATACTTTGAGAAGTTTCAAGACAACATTCCACACAGTTATGGTGCTATTCAGTATAACCAATTTTAACACAACCAAAGGCCGTACTGGAACCTGTTGCTCTGAATTGCATTTGGTGAAATAATTTCTATGCCAACCCTGGGCAGTCCATGCCCTTTTCCCCATGCTGAAAGGCAGGCTGCAGGGAACTCAGATGCAGTGGATTTCAATCCACTTCTGCCTCAAATCTAGAGGCAGAAACAGAGAAAATGATCTTTGTTCCATCACTTCCTTAGACAAGTTACTTAATCTCTCTAAGCCCCTGTTTAAAATGAAGGTGAAAGTAGTTGTCACCTAATGGGGTTGTGGAGGGGCCCCATTGGCAGGGTTAGCACCTGTCAGAACACAGTTAGGGGTTTGTAAATGCTAGCTGCTAATATTTTGCGATGACTCTTGTCACATTTGGCATGTTTGTGTCTAGTAAGTTCTAAAACCTCTCACATTGCCTGTACTTGGAGTTGGAAAATATTCAGTTCTATGTGAACCAAAAGCCAGACAGTTCTCAGCATATTCGTAAGTCTCTTGATGTTTTTATAAAGCATCGATTCCCCTGTCGATATAATCATTTGGAATTTGCTTACTTTAAGTGTAAAGGATTTATCAAAAGGATCAGGTTGTCTGTGGGCTGTGTATGAAAATATAACCTGGGACTACCAAAAGGCTCTTCCAACCACAAATACCCTTCCTCTTGGCCTGGAGTGTCCATCATTAGCACTGATCCTTTGAGTGAAGATACAAGAGGAAAGGGCAAAAGTAACTTCATTTCCTGGAGGGTGTGGCAGACTAGCCCACAAGCAGCTATGGGACATTATTAAAAAGTAGAGAAAAATCAACCCTCAATTTAAAATTTATTAGAGAAGCCCATGGTGCCACTTAGCATATATGAATTTTTTAGGAAGTTAGCTCACAAAGTGATGAAAAGATAACTGAATTTATTCTTTCTTTTAAAGACTTCTTATAAACACTGACTTTCAATCTCTGTTAACCAATAATCTTTGTTGAAGATGACAGAAACCCAAACACAAGTGTTTAAACATAGAAAAAAAGGGAGGTGAAATTTGATGGGTTAACTAACTGAAGTTTGCAGGATGTAGCTGGTTTGATACGTGGCGGAACGCGTAGGATCAAACGGTGTCAGATCCCACCCATCCCTTGGTGCTGCTTTCTTCTGGATTGGTTTCAATTCCAGGAAAGATCTCTCCATGAGGTGGTAGGGATGAGCACTAGCCACTACACCAGGCCTATTTCCCACAAGGTCATAAATTACAACAAAACACAGAAATGTCCAATAACTATTTACATGGGAATATTAATTAGATAGGAATGGAGTTGGCTACCTCTAATTGGCCAGGCCTGGGCCAGGTCAACCCCTCCCAACCCACATAACTGTGAATGCAACAAGGACGATTTCCCTAGTGAAAATGGGGTGTTGTTTTAGGAAGAAGAAAGAAGGAATGCTGGATAGGAAAAACAATTGATCTCTACGAACCAAGATAATAAAGGGGATATGTTCCTTTAAGAAACTTGGACACTAGATGGAGAATCCAAGGCTTTGCAACAAAGTTATGAACAGCATTCCCTGATGTCTGTCACAAACAAGGTGTTTTTTTGGTAAATACCTTTCAGTTTCCAAAGACTTAATAATTCACAGGACGGGGGTGGGGGAGACATTTGGATAACTACCTGTATTTTGTATGTTCCTTTACATAGTAGATTTCTCTCTGTCTCTCTCTCTCTCAATCTCTCTCTCTCTCTCTCTCTCTCACACACACACGTGCATGTATGCACACGTTTAAATATATACAATAAGCTTACTCACCCCAGAAATGGGGATGCGATGCCAGCCAGAGGGTTTCACTAACATGATTGAAATGTGATTAAGTGATTTTCAAGCACACAGCGATTTGCACTCTGTAACTATAAATAGATGCTCAGGGGGAAAATCTCTTTCCCCAATCCTATTGACTTATGGAAACATATGTGGAGATCTAAGCTCTGAGCAGAGTGAAATATAACTTTTTGTTCCAGTTGCTGTCTGCCAAAGATAAAAATCACTTTACATAAAAAGAGCCTTATTCTCACTGGGTAAAAAGCTGCTCTTTTGTGCTAACACACAATACTCTGGAAAGCCACATTAGCCTCTGTGTGCTGCTGGAGCTGCAGTTAGAGAGTTAGGTTGGCAGTGAGCTGGAAACTTTGGCACCTATGTGCCCTCAGGTTGTTCTCCTGCTTGGCCTTTCCTTACCTGGGTGACCTCACCTGCTTAGCTAGTGAAACCTTTGTTTCCTCATCTCCTCGATGACTATGATAAGGTTACCTAAAGCATAGGGAGTTATAAGGACACAAGAAGATGAAACCCATAAAACACGTAACATGGGGCCTTGAGTATTACAAAATCACAAAAAATTGGTGATGGTGAGTATGTGGGTATTTACTGTATTCATTATGGGAATGCAGTAAACAGAATGTAACGATTCAATGCAAGTTAGGCAAAATAGTACTTTTATCCTATTTTTGAGAAACTGGATTTTTTTTTTAAAAAGGTATTATGTTAAGATAGCAAGCAGTTTTGTGATACTTGTGATAATTTATCTTTCTGGGCTGTAGTTTCCTCATCTATGAAATAAGAGATTCAATTCTTGTTAAAACATACCAGTAGATTTCATTTTCATGCATGATAAGGATATATAGAATATTTTTGAGCCACAGTTAATTTAAAGTCAGGCCAAGCAATGATTTTGTAGTGGCTGAAACTGCTAAAATATTAAAATTGCATTTCTTTAATATCTTTCTCTTTCTATAGTCGGATATACATTGGGCTGGACAGTGAAAGCTTGGAATCGAGTCCCATTCATTCTTTTATTCTGCAAGGATGAACTGAAGGCCTGACCTCCTCTGTCCCTAGCTCTGTGCTAGGCACAAAGGTTATTTATATATGTTTTGTCAGCTGGCTGGTACAGGGATCTGAATGCTTGACTGTGGTGTTACTAGCACCATGCTCTCCCAAGTGAGCTAACCAGCCAGCCCAACAGAGGTTATATTTTAATTGGGGAAGGGGTATAAAAATATGTAACAGAAAAATAAATAATTACAAATTATGCTGCTATGTGCTATGGAGGAAAGATAGAAAGGGAAACATATTACTTGTAGGACAGCTTCATTTTCATATAGAAAGACCTCCAAAAGTAGGTGGTAAGCTAAGATATAGAGTAGAAAGCAACTATACACAGAGGAGAAAGAAAAGCATTCCAACAGAGAGGCAGGCAAGTGCAAAGGCCCTGGGGTAAGTAAGATCTGGGTATATTTGAAGAACTGAATGACAAGCACAGCTGAAGTCTAGTGAGGGAGGGAGAGAAAGTGATATGAGATGTGGCTGGGAAAGGGAGGGTCCAGATCATACACAGCCCTGTGAAGTGTTTTCAAGATTTCCTGTTGTATTCTTTGTGCATCGAGACACTATTGCAAGGGACTAGAGTGATAGAAAGTATTATTTAAAACCACTCCTGCTACTGTAGAGAAATCAGTTGGAGAGTGTAAGAATGGAAGTAGGGAGACCAGTGAGGAAGCTGTTAAAGAAATCCAGAAAAGAGATCATGTTGGGCTAAACTAGGACATAATGTACAGGATTATGTACAGGAAGAAATATTTCAGCCCTATGCCGGGCTGTTTGACTTGCTCAAATTTCTTTTTAATCCCTAGCACTCAGTTTCATGTCTGTAACACGAGCAAGTGGAACACAATTTCTAAGGACTCTCCTATATCAACATTTTATTCTAGTTTATAAACATCCATAAGCCAGGCCAACACTTTCATTAAATTCATATGGCTTTGGTAGGATGCACTGACTCGCTCTGAACAGCTTCCTGGCTAGACTTCAAGGTAGAGATACGGGAAGATTACCAGCCAAAGAAATAAGAAATTAGTGCATGTCTTATTGAGAACCATGAGAGTTGGCTGGCCTTGAAACAGCATTTATCTTCTCTATTTTCACCTGGGGTGGCTTCAAAACAGTCCATTCAGTTGAATACACAAACAAATTTCCAATTTCGAATTCAGACTATGAGTTTCATAAATCCAGATTATGAACATTGTTTCACTCTGTGGTCTTTAGGAAGATGGTTTTCACAGAGAGGTGCAAAAGATTCAAAAGAGCTACTGTTTGAAGTTTCATTAAGTGAGGGATTAGAAAGAGCAAATTCTCCAAACCTCCTTCAACATTTTTCTTTCTGGTGTTCAGAGAAAAAAATGGTAAATTAATAGAAGAGCAAAACAGTGTGGGATGCCAATACATTCAAGAAAAAGCCAAAGTTCATTTCTGCCTGCAGATTCAAACACTGCTGGTAGATCAATGCAAGCTTTACAGTGTGGTTTGCAAAAATCGTTCTGTAGCTAATATCCTCAAGGACAAGACACAGCCTGCTTTGGCTGCTCTGAAAGTTTGCCTGAATTGCTGTGGGAAGCGATATTTTCCACTGGGAGGATTTGGGGAGCTTATATAGTTACAGTACCCATAAATCATATCATCAAGATCTCACAAAAGTAGTGAGGGTTTTTAGTGTTTGCATTTTTTTTTCACATATAACTCTGTGTGTATGTACGTGTGGCAGGGGGAAGGGGTGTATCACTAGCCTTAGTCAGAAGTTTGATTATGCGTTTCTGTATTACCTTAATAAGATTATGACTGCATGTGCATTTTCTCTCTCTCGCTTGTTTAGTTGTTTTCCCTAGAAATGATTCTCTTAACAAAGGACTTGGTTTGCATCATTTTGTTGTTGTTGCAAAACTAATGTAGATCACATGCAATTTGCAGAAGCATGGTGGAGGTGGATCTATCAAGCAAGCATTTCTTAAGAAAAGCAGGCAAGCTAAATGTTTTATTAAATGTTTTTATAGATTTTATTTTAAGAAATCAGTTTCAAGTCTGCAAGGTAGAGTAAGTTAATACATATTTGTTGAGCACTTATAAGGAAGAAATTACAGCAGGCACGGGGGTAATAGCAGTGAACTGAAAGAGAAGGGGCTTGCCTTTATAGGGAGTACAATCAAAAGAGAAGGCAAGCAAAACAAGCAAATAATTAAAATATGGTAAAAAATGTTGGGAAGAAGTGTGAAGGGTCAACTTTGTGGTTAGTGGAAGAAGTCATATTTAAAGATAATTGTTGGCCGATGGTTAATTCACTTGGTTAGAGTGAGGTGCTGATAACACCAAGGTCGGGGGTTCAGATCCCCTTACTGGCCGGCCAGCTGCAAAAATAAATAAATAAAGATAACTGTTGAAGGATGAATAGTTATTAGCCAAAAGGTAGGGAGAAAGAGAGAGTTCCAGGAAGAGAGAAGAGCTGCCTGAAGGCTTGGAGACAGTGTGCTGTGCTGAGCAAGACTGGTGTGATGGGAAAGGAGAAAGAAGGAAAAGGGACTTCAACCAAGACCACCCGCGTCCTCAGATGTCAGATCATCCAAGGCCTTGTGAGAGGAGAGGACTTTTTTTCTAAAAGTCAAGAAAAGCCACAGTGGGGAGACAAAAACTAAACAAGTAAGCAAGATAATATCAGATAAAGAATATGAACCAGAGCAATGGGACAGAGAAAGCTTAGAGGAGACAATGGGTAAGATGATCAGGAATGTCCTCTCTGAGAAGGTGACATTTGAGCAGAGACCTGAATGGCACAAAAGAGGCAGTGGAGAAAAGATCTGAAGAAAGGGTATTTCAAGCAGAAGGGTAAATAGTGCAAAGACCAGGAGGCAAGACAGTGCTGTTTGTTACATGAACAGGAAGAAGGGAATGGTTACTGGAATTTGGACCTGGGCCTTGAGCCCAAATCCAGAATTCATTTCACTGCTGCCAAATGTGACCACCAATCTGGGCCTGCTGCTTCCTGAAGATTAGGGCTTTTTCTGTTTGAGTAAGTAGTTGAGCATAAAGAGTATGTCTTCCCACTCATTTCTGTAAACTCAGTGTCTGGGGCTCACTCTAGTACCTCTAAGACTCTCAGTAAAAAATTGTTGGATGAAGGCATCACTGAGATAAAGTAGCCATATATCTACTGTTAAAATTCTAAGGCTAGAAAAAGACAGTTTAAATGTTGAAATTCAATTAGCCAATTAGTAACTTATTAACCTAATAAGAAACCCAGAACTCAAAGTAGTCAAACCATTTATAAGGGTAGCTACAGGTAAATAAGACAGCGAAAAAATGGTATAAAGCAAGGTTTCTCAGCCTGGGTGCAATTAACATTTTGGGCAGAATAATTGTCGTGGGAGCTGTTCTGAGCATTGGTTAAAAGCATCCCTGGCCCGTACCCACCGCATACCGATAGCATCCTCCCAGTTGTGACAACCCAAATGTCTCCAGACATTGCTAAATGGCATGGTGGATAGCACTGGTATACAAGTATTAATGCCATGCCACTTTCTAAAATGTTGCAAAAGATAGTGTTGTGCCACCCAGAGGGTTTTTTAGTTGATTCGTGTGCAAAGTTTTCCTGAGAGGTATGATAAATACATCCCCTGAATTGAGGTACTGTACATCATACATGCATTCTTAGCAACAGAAAACAAAGATGCTTAATTTTTTATTATTTTTTATGGTTTGTGTTCAGGCATCCATCAATGTAAAAGAAACCAATTTGCAAGTTTTTCTTTATAAATATGTAATATAATTGTAGAGTAAACCTCCTTTATCATCTTGATGGGAGATTACACTAATACCCATCTCGTATATTGAGTTTTATCAGGATTTTATTCTAGTTTTTAAATAGTTTGTGGAGGGAGAGAGGAGAAAAAGGTTTGATTTGCAATATGTTGAAATCTGTGGAATAACTCAGTTCCCCTTCATCAAGCTGTACCACACAGCTTTCCTGTGCAGTTTTAATAATTTTTTAAAATAGTCTTGGTTTTTTTTTCTGATTTTAAATATTCAGAAAATATAGGCAAGTGTACAAAGGAAACTGAAATCATCCATAATCCCACGATCCAGAGATAACGGTGTACATTACTCTTTTATAGATTCATTTACTTTTTCATTAAATTATGTGCCAGGCTCTGTGCTAAGGCTGGAAATACATGTGAACAAGATGTACAAAGAACCTGTTTAGGTGAAATTTATTTGCATATATATTAGTATACTACCTCTACTCATACCAGATATACCTGGACACTTTGACAGGTAAGTACTGCTTTGGCTGTGAGTGACAGAAACCTGAAAAAAACATTAAAACTTTAACATTAAGGGCATCATTTTATTTGTATAATAAGAAGTTTGAAAGAGAACCACCCAGGGCTGATGCAGCCAGTCTGTACTTGCATTGGGAGCCCAGGCTCCTTCTGGCTTTCCATTGTGCAATTTCTAAGCATCGACCCGTTGGTTCAAAGTTTGCAAAACAGCTTTTCCTTCTTCAGGTATTTTCTCATATTCCAGACTGGAAGCAGGGGGAAGGGCAAAGAAAAAATGCAGGAACCTTGAATCTGACCCCATACATGAGCTTTCTCAGAACTTAAGTTTTTTCAGTGATACCCATTTATATCTCATTGTCACATGGGCCATGTCACAAGGACCCCAAGATGCAAAAGGTGAAAAGAATAGTACAAAATTGTATTAAGTGAAAAGTGATGGACATCTTTCCAAAAGTAGACATACTCCTTTCTCCCTTGTCTAAGGTAACCACTAACTGTTTAGTATTAGACTTCCAGATGCTTGTCTATGTACATACAGAGAGATACACACAGAAGCATTAAGGCAGATTTTTCTTTCCATTAAAAGGCGATGATAGACATTTTTCTCTGCTCAACAATATATCATTGACAACTTGCCAGGTCAATATATTTAGCTATAAGTATTTGGAAATAACTGTACAATAGTGCATACTAAGAGCATATCACAATTACAAAATGATTCCATCTTAGTAGATACATAGATTCTCCACAAATTGTTAATGCAATTAAAACCAGGGTGTACATTTTTGTACTGTATTCTTACACAACCAGGTGCCATTTTCTGTAGACAAGTTTTCTAGAATACAATCACCAGTCAATATGTGTAAAACATTTTTAATCATTCTAATACGTCCTGCCAAGTTGCCTTCTAAAAAGGGCATAATCATTTCTACTTCTACCAACAGTTCCTGAGACTTTCCTTTTCCCCTCACTCTCATCAAAAATGGTTATTACGAATCTTTTAATGTTTTCTAACTTCACAGGTAATAATGTGTCTCTGGATGGATTTATTTTTAAACTTTTTATTTTAAAGAGTCTGACATATACTCAAAAATAAGGAATAGTGTAATAAATTCCCACTAACCATCACCCAGCTTCAATAATCACCAATATGTTGCCACATTTATTTTATCTGCATGGGGTTTAATCCTTTTTTTTAGTTTTGCTACCATCTTTTTTTTTTGGCGGGGGGGGGGTCTTGTTTATCTTTCACTTCTCTTAGAACCGATTTTGATCTCTTCAAAAATCCTATGTATTTTGTCTTAAAGCATCATAGCCATGAGTCAAGTTTACTATCTAGAGCAGAAATAGTAAATACACATCACGAGTGCCATCGCTTTCCCCCCTGCACCAGGGTAGATAGGCTTGATTGACCAATACATTTTTTTGCAATAAGCCCAGGTGTACCCTTGATACTCTTCTTGGCACAGTGTTTTAGACCAGTTGTTCTCAAACTTTAGCATACCTAAGCATCACCTGGAGAGCTTGTTAGAATACACATTCCTGGGCCCACCCCTATTCTCATTCTTTAAGCCTGGGGCAGGGCCTAGGAGTCTGCATTTCTGACAAGCTGCTAGGTAATGGTGATGCTGCCTGTCCATGTGCCACACTTTGTTAGCATTGTTCTAGACCAGTGCTGCCAAACTTTAACGTGTGTATAAATTACTGGGGATTGTGTTCAAATCCAGGTTTTTTATTTAGTAGGTCTGCTGCAGGGCCTGGGGTTCAGCTTTTCTAACAAGCTTCCAGGTGATAAGGCTGGTTCAAACTTGAGTATGCAGGTCCTCAATGGCCACTACTAATCAGAGTTGGCTTGTGAAATAAAATTAATTTCCTTGATTAATTTTTATTAAGTCCTTCTTTAAAGTTCCCTAAATATCATTCCATAGACTAGAACCAGACTGGCTAAAAAATATTCAACAGGCAAACTTTTCTTAAATTTTAAATTCTAGGACCCCGTGGTCAGAAATTGTGATTTATGAGAAATTTGGAGAGGGGTCCGGGAATCTATTGTTTATCTGGCTCTTTTGTCAATGCTAGAGCGTGGGCGAGGGTGGCAGTCACTACTTCACACACACTCGAAGATACACAGGTATCCGTTCTTGGATTCATTTGCTCCATCCCCATATCATTCATCTTATCAAGGCACATGTATTTGCATTGACTTTTTACATAACTACATTAGAGGCTGTGGGCCTCACAGGTTTGGGTCAAGTGCAGGTCCTACTTCTCTAGACCTGATAATCTGGTGAAAGAAATAAACATAATAATACATAGTCTCAACTATCTATAGGAAGTCAGAGAAGAAAATAAGTTTCCTCCTCCTCTGTATCCTTCCTGAAAGTTAAATTCAAAACATTTACTCAATAGGAAATTTCCAATTTCAAATAGAAATCTCATAAAACCACAGAAATGCCAAGGAGACGGTTTTCTATGTAACATTAAGTTGCAATATAGGCTTTGCACATGGGTTGTATTCCTGGTTATTAGCTAGGCTTGTAAGTAAAACACATGTTGTGCATTACCCAGTATATACGACAGTGGGGAAATGAATATCACCTAGAGAACCATCACTTTTTTCTTTCTTTGACTTTGGAGGAATTTCAATTTGTAGCCTTAATGATGTACAGCTGCAGATTTTGCATTTTAAGTAATGTGCCCATTGCCCATTACAGTCTTGCATAGCATTCTTGTTTTCAAAATTCTCATCCTATATAGCTTTTTATACAGGATTTAAAAATTCTAATAATGCTAATCATGTAAGTGATATGTTTACCATCAGCTGGATGGTGCTATTTGCTGTCATTAAGATTCTGAAAGAACCACTTGATAAAACAGAATAATGGAGAAAAAAGGATTATAATCAAGCATAAAAGGACTTTTAAAAGAGGAACTGAGACATCTTTCAGTAGTGACCTTTATAACACTAATATTGGACTGGGACTATAATTGTCCATCACTCTTTTCAATGGTCAATACTCTGCTCACCACAACTCATTCTTTCAATACCATTGATCCCTTTAAGAACCCTGGCTGGCAATCATTCTTTGTAAGTCACAAAGTTAGTGGCATTCCTTCTACCCTGTTTTGTGGTTCATTATTAGGTAGTCTTAATTTTCTGTCTCGATGAATGCAGCCTGGTAAGTGGATTAGGAAAAATTTCAGGTGGTAAACAGTGATGACTAGGCAGAATGCATAGTGGTTATAGAGGAGCATGGTATAAACTGGCAGCCTCAAATCATAACAAAGCAACCCTACCTCCACTTTTAAAGGATTTGGCCATGCATTGAGCAGTTGATTGGATTTTTCCCCTTCTGCAAAGTGAGATGGTTAGAAAGATTTTGATGTAAAGGGTAATCCATTTTATAACACCCTTATGGATCCAAAATCTGGGTCATGGGACTTTAGGAGTTGGAGAGAATTACAAAGATGGAAACATACTTTGCTTAAATTGTGTCAGAAATAGGAGTAAAATGACAATATAAAATGTATTCACTCTCAGGATGACACCCAATGTCGTCAAATAAGTTTAGATATTGGTTTTCATCAGCTTTGTGTTCTTGCGTATACTCTCTATCCCCCAATCTCCTTGCTACTTAGAAGTTACAACAATACCTATCTTATAGAGTATTAGGGATACTTAAATGAGATAATAGCTAATGAATGGTAATTATGATGTTGTTGACCAATATCATTACAGTATGCATTCTTGACTATTCCTATGGAATAAAAAATCCATGCAATTTCTAATAAAATATTTCATAAGATGTTAGGATTTAAAATTTTTTATATATGAGGCGCCTTCAAAAGTGGTCATGGAAAGGTTCATATTATCTTTTAACTTCATTTTTTCCTGAACTTTTTCAAGTACATTTGTACATTGTTTCCTTTGATTCTCACAATAGCCCTATATGATAGGCATAATAAATATTCTAATTAAAGTTTGATAGATAAGTAAATTGAGGCCCAGGGAGAAGAATGGATATAAACTGGCAGCTGTATATATTACCAAACAACTTAAATTTGCACAAAAAGAAAGGATGTGGTAAGACTAGAATTCTCATTTTCCATTTCAGTGCTTTTTCCACTACATCATGTTGCCCTTGAGGTGATCTTTAGACAATATTCAGATTTTATTTTTGGTGCTTTTAAAATCAGGAGTGGTGAAAACATGCTGGGACCTCAAGCTCTAAAATCAGTTATTTAAGATGTTTTGATTTTGCTGGGCCCCAATTTCCACATTAACCATTCTAATGAAGCATATAGCTGCTGTTGTGAAAGGAAGACCAGGGGAATGCAATTATGACATTTAATTCTTTTTATTTATAGTACAATTGTCACACAAGTAAATTACAATCAACTTAGAGTTCATATTTAAATTCTTTAATGATCTGGGCCATTGTTCACAAAGAATCTGTCAACAGTTTTAAAATTCAATAAGGGCATGGGGTCCTTTAATTTGATGTGATGGCTCTGTTGGAGTAGATGAATTTGTATGTTTTCTTCCATAGGAAGTTTTTATATTGCTTGGGACTGTTAAAGAGTGGATGCATTTGTGGTGTCATTATTCCATCTCTTTGATTTCCCTTAGAATAAATTATCAATATTATTTCTGATCCACGGAAGGGAGTGGAATTACTCTGCTCTCTTTTCACTCCTATCCCTGATGATGGTAATCAGGGGCAACAGGTATTGAGCACTTAGTGGTTCAGACACAGTTCTGAGTACTTCATACATTTTGTGCATAATCCTCCCAAATACCTTATGGAGTAGTTAGCTATTATCTCCGTATTAGAGATGAGAAAACTAAGGATCAGAAGTACATCAGTGACTTGCCCAAGGCAACACAACAGGCAGATGAAAGAACTGGAATTCACACCTTTCTTCTCCAGCTCCAGCATCCGTTCTCTTAAAGACTAGGTTATGTGCCTTTCCTGATATGATAGAAAGTGAAGCTGTTGGCATCTCCCGCTACAGAAATCTCTGGTATCCTATGATAACTCACGACCATACATCTGACATGACTGAATTTTCTTCTCATCAAAGTCATTCTAACCACCTGTCGGTCTAGGGCCCACAGACCCTTCAAACCCGTTGTGCAGACTGGGTCACAAACCCCTCACATACAGGTCACAAGCTAGGTAACAGCAAAAGATCCTGGGAGCTGTGGGTAAAAATTAGTAGGTTTTATTCAGCTGCAAGCTCAGGTAGCTAGCAGCAGCCACCCTAGTGGCCTCCCAGGGCATCCCAAGGACACTGAGGATCAGCACCGTGTGTCCTTTATACTTTGTGAGTCAGATAACCAAGGAACACGTGAGTGCACGTGCGCATATTTACATTAAACAGGCTAGGTCGTGCTCAGCAAGATTCCAAACATCTGAGGGATCCTGACCATTTATATTTCAATTTTCCTTACACCACCCCTTTGTGCATCTGCATAATGAAAACTATTTTAAGGGTCTTTCGATGCATAGGCTGCCTCTTTAATGCTGAAGGCAGCTGTCTCATTGACATAAGATGGTAGTTTTTTATATCTGTCTTTCTTTCTTCCCTAATTGTGTCTGTCCCCCATTTCCTTACTCATCACCTTTAACACTTACTAAGTACTCTAAGTATGTTATGCGTATTTTATTCAATCTTCACCACAGCCTTGTGAAGTAGGCATGACTGTCATCCTCATTTTGCAGGTGAGGAAACTGAGGCTTAGAAAGTTTAAGTAAATTGTCCAAGGTCTTACAGTAGTTCAAAACAGAACTGAGATTTAAAACTTAAGAAGCCTGACCCTTATTCTCTCTTCTTTAGCTTATCCCCAGAGGATTCATTTTGCCCACTTAAGGACCATATGGGAGTATCATTGTCCCAGGAACAGGTGCCACATTTTATAAAGCTAGAGCTTCTCAGTGTCCTACATTATGCATGTGTTATCAAAAATAACCTCTAATAACAGTTCAAAGAGAGCCAATTCTGGATGATTCACTTCTTAATACAAAATGAAGAACTTTAAAGGTTCCCCAGGTAATGTCATTTTAACTACCTTGCTTTTGGATGTGCTCTCTTGAGTGTGAGCAAAGGGGGCGTAGCTTGAGCAGAATCAAGAAGCCCACAAACTGGGTACGACACAGGGAGCGTGTTCTGCTCCCTGGAGAACATCCTCCATTCCTAATATCATAGCAGAATCAAGGCTAGGAAGGGCTGTCCTAAAGCAGCTTGTCTGTGAAAAGGAGAATTGTTGGTTTTCATTTCCCAGTGAGTCAAGCATTTTCCTGATGTGCACAATTTTTACGTAAACTTCCCCACCTTTTATGTCAATGAGATGATCTGAAGTATATCAAATTTCAGGTTAATTGATTCCAGGTCTGCTCTGGACAAACCACTGGTCAGCTGACTTCTGGAAAGGGTTTGGACTTCGGAGCTTGCAGTTAGATGAACTGGGTTTTCTTTCTTATTCTGGCATATACTGGGGCTCGGGGCTCATATCTTAAATCTCTTTGAAACTTACTTTTATTCATAATACAAAAAGAATCCAAAAAAATCCTATTGTATACACATTTTACTTTTTGGCTGGTTTGGGAAGATAAGATTCTTTATTGAAGCTGTGATTCTACTATATTGTAAAATTCTCAGAACAACAAACAGATGTAATATGTTTTATGAATATATGAGTAAACCTTGCACACACAAGCAGGAACGCTTGAGACTTCTGCTATATTTGTTCACCCTAGAGACTTGATAACTACCTTAAAATGCAAAGGGGAGAGAGCCCTGCACCTGCAAATATTTTTTGTTGTTGTTCTTTAAGTCTAACTTACTGACTCTCTAGCTTCAGTACATATGTGCATTACTATTTAGGGTTATATACATCAAGCCATGTATGTGCTACTTTGTAGGCAATTTAAATGATTTTCTAGAGGGAATGATATATCTATTTCATATTAATGTATTCTCCATCCTTGTAAGATAAAATTCCATGGCATTGCTACATTCCTGAGAACATCCTGGCCCCAGGCACTTGCAATGAAAGCTCCACGTGCTTCTGAGCCTCAGTTTTCTTCTTAGTAAAATGGAGTAATAAAGCTCACCTACAGATATTTTGGTGAGGACCTAATTAGATTCAAGACTATGTCTACACCAAAAGTCTTAGCATAATGTCTGGCATATTGCCAGTACTTGGCAAATGTTACTTCCCTTCCCAGCTTCTCTCTCCTTTCAGCTCATCCCATACCACAAAGCAGGAATGGGTAATTCTTCCTAGGTTTAAGAGCCTGCAGCTGTTTTCATCTGCCCTCAACTTCCTTTTACACATTGCGTGTCTGCATACCTTGTAAAATACTCATTGATTAGTTGAATTCTCTGGATATGGTGGTGCAGCATTGCACATCCTTTCAAGTTAGATAAATGCTATAAGTAAATGGATATACATCTACATATCCAGAAGCCAACAATTGAAATTTCCTGCTAGGGAGAATGCCTGTTGGTACATGTGATGTTATCTACAACTGATCACGTTGTTGTTAGGCTTTTGATACTGAATCTGCATAGAGGCCCACTTCAGCCAAAGAATTTTTAAAGGAGGAAGAATTAGATGAGATCTGAGTCTTTCTCTTTCCGTGCTTTTCAGCCCTACTATCCTTAATTGAACTTTTATTAATGCCAGATATCATTTTAATGAGTGTGTTTCTACTAAAGTCTCAACACTTCTGAAAATTGTTGGGTGATTCTTAATTTTTTTCAGGGATTTGGGAATTAACAGTAAGTGCTAGCACTACACATCCATCAGAATGGCCAATATTGAAGAGACTGACAATATCAAGTGTTGGCAAGAATGTGAAACAACTATAACTCTTGGACTTTGCTTTTGAGAATGTCAAATGGTACAACAACTTTAGAAATTGTGTGGCAATTTCTGATAAAATATAAGCCTCTCCTGTGTCCTAGCAATCCCACTACCAAGTCTTCAAAAAGATCATACAGATGTGTTTTTAGCAGCTTTATTCACAGTAGCCAAAAACTGGAAACTACCTAAGTGTCCATGAACAGGAAAATGGGTAAAAATGAATTATGACATGTTCACACAATAGAAAACTACACAGCAATGAAAAAGAACAAACTACAAATACATTCAACAACACAAATGAAACTCAAAAACACTGTGTTGAATGAAAGCAAGGCACAAAAGAATTATACTATATAATCCCATTAACATGAATTACAAGAATAGAAAAAAACACGCTATGCTGGTAGAAGTCAGAATAGTGTTTACCTCTGAGATTAGCTAATGAGTGGTAGGGACACAAAAGAACTTTCTAGGGGATGAAAATATTCTAGATATTGTTGTGCATGGTGGTTATATATTTATATGTAAAAATTTATGAAGATGTGCTTTTAAGATTTGGAGATTTTACTATATGCACATTATACCTCAAAAAATTCCAAATAACCTATATATCATAGAATATTGTAACCTGGTGCTGTCCCAGGGAAATGTTAGGGGGCAAACACCTGGTTGCAGTAACAGAGCAATCAAGACATTAAGGGTTAACTCTAACTAGACGGGTAAGAGAGAAAGAAGAGCTCTCTAGTCTTTCAGCAGACTATCTCAACAGCAGAGCCAGGCCTCTTGGCATCAGGCTAAAAGCAGGGCTATCCTTGATGCTCTACAATTGGAACAGAGGCTCCTTGCATTTCCAGCGGGGGAAACTCAGCAGTCACAGGGTCCTGTAGTCAACCACAGAGCAAAGAAAAATGCCAGAGAACAGTCAGTTCTCAGGCCTCGAATTAAAAGTGATTTGCTTTCATATTTTCTTGGGCTCTGTATGCCCAAGTGGAGATCCTATTTGCCAAGTCTCAGTCCATCGTTAATTTACTCTCCTTTTATTTTTCCTTGCTTCTGAATTGAATTATCACCTTCCTGAAAAGCCGCATGTGTAATGGAAAAGCTGACACAAGCCAAAGTGGAATGTAGCAGCCCAAATGAAGCTCCTATTATCGCCCATTACACAAGAACAGGCTTCTTTTTGCCCTTCATTCATCACCTGCTAACTGTGAAAACCCTAATCGAGCTGCTTTGCCTTAATGGCAGCTGTTCTGCCCTGACCTTTGCTGCTCCCCCACCCTGCTCCATGAGCAAACAGATGAGTTTCATTTGGGGTTGATGTTATTGTGCATGAAAATCCCAGCTAGAAGCAACCAGATTTTCTCCTCGCCTTCACAGGACAGGGAGCGTTAAGCAACTGCTCTCTGTACCCTGGAGTTCAGAACAGTGGGCCTGGCCAGGCACCTCAGTTTTGCATTGACCCTTCTCCTAATGGCCTTAAAGGTACCTCCTGATGTTTCTGTATGCATTTTAAATGTTTTAAAAATATATCTCAGGAAATTATTTTCATAGCAAATGTTTCCGGGCTTGTGTTGCACACTATATAAACTTCCAATTAGAACTATTTATCCTTCCTTCCACAGTGCCCTGAGGCAGGGCCTACTTGTGAAATCTAATTATACCTGCTTATTTGCCTGGAATGAAGGACATGTTGAGATCTTTCACTAGGCCTGCTTCTCGTGTCTGGAGGATTTTTGTTTTGGTGGTAGTTTTCCTAGGATTTTGGGGGGATTTTGTTTCTGGTTTGGGTGAGAAATTTTTTATTTTTTATTTTTATCAGACAGCCCTAAAGTGATTGGAACTCTATTATTTTATTTTTTTAAAACACCAAAGTTCCTAGGCCACTGTCCCTGAGCCAACCCAGATTCCTGTTAGTAACGCCCTTTATTGGATTCTGAAGCCTCCTTTGCTTTTAATTCCCATGCTGTGCTCTTTGGTCATGGATGATTGCCCCTCTCCTTGCAGAGCTGAGAGTTCACGGCTGTTTCTAATCCAGAATTAGCAAAAATAGAAAAATATGCTCCTTGAGGTACTAACTCTCGCATATGCTGCTGCTCACACCATGGTCCAAAACAGGACATGTGCAAAATGGGATTGTGCAAAATGGGACATAGTTTGAGGCCTGTGTGTGATCCCTGACATTGCCGTTGGCACAAAAAGAACATTTTTTTCTTTAAGCAGCTTTGCTAAGGTGAAATACATGTGCTTGGATTTATGTTGAATCCAAAGGAGTCAGAGAAAGCAGGAATGAGGCAGATAAAATGCAGATTGACTCTAGGACACTTCCATTTCATTGGCTCAACCTAGTAGAGAATTGACCCGTGAAAGATTATGTCACCATTGCACCGAGTTAGTGCAGCTGTTCATCAAGCGAGACTAGAATTTCTTTTATTTGTGTTCTTACCTAGCCCACGTTTTAAATGTCGTCTATCCTCCATTTCTCATCCAGACATTTTCCCCTATCTGCTTTCCATGCTAATATCTTCCCATCCTGTTTTTCAAATTAAGTATCATACTTAAAATATTAATATCCCTTGCTCTCTGATTCTTTGTTTATTCATCTTATGCAAAACGCAACAGTGAGACCTCCGTCTGTATTAAATGCTACTGTATGGGCAAATCCAATGACTTATTAATGACTGTTTCATGATATGGAGAGCTAAGGCTTTATATAATCATGCAATTCTTATTCAAAAATGCTTTGTTAGTACTAACCTGTGTGGGGAAAAAAAATATGCCTATCTTTTCAAAGAAAAAATGACTTGCTTTGTGAAGATCATTGTAGAAATAACAGTATTGAAACTAGGCCAAGTTACTTCAGTCTCCAAGGAGGTTAGTTCATGCCTCAAAGTATTTGAGTATGTAAACTTCTGTAATGTTTACAGCAGTGGAAAACACACCATAAATATACAGCTTAATGAATTATCACAAAAGGTGTAATCACTGCCATGGTAAAGAAATCGTATATTTTCAAGGTGCCTGTTCATGTCTGTAGCCCATATTCTATTGGATTGTTTCTGCTTTTTCTCTTAATTTATAGGTATTGCTTCTACACATTCCTTGTATGCACTGATCTGAATCTTCTGTCCATTAGTTGTCTTAATAAGAGCCCACTATGTAGGTTGCATTTATGCTCTTTTCATGGTGTCTTTTGATGAATAGAAATTCTCCATTTTATTGTGATCCAATTTATCAGTCTTTTTCTCTATGGTTCATGTTTTTCGTGTCCTATTGAAAAAACTTCTCCCTATCCCAAGGTCATAAAGATAGTCTCCACTATTACTTTATAGAATCTTTCCTATAGGTCCTTCACAGTTAGATCTACATTGACCCAGAAATTTATTTTGGTGTTAGTGAGTTATGGGAAGCCACTGGAATATTCTTAGAAAAGACTCTACATGGGCTGGTTGATATGTCATAAAGACCTCTCTGGCTGCTATGTAGAACATGAACAAGAGTCGAAGCAGGGAGAATGTTTAGAATGTTCTGCAACAGTAGTGCAGGTGAGAAATGATTATGTCTAGGATTTGGGTGGTAGCAATGAAAATGGAAGGGAGTGGTTGGATCTGAACTATGTTTCAGACGTTGAGCCTTCACATTTTACGGGTGAATAAAATGTGGGGGATGAGGAAAAAAGAAATTAAGGGTGTGTCCTTGGTTCTTGAGCAACAGGGTAAGGGTACTATTAATTAAGACAGGGCAGATTTAAAAAAAAGATTTGTGGAGCAAACTGAAGAATTCCATTTTGCTCAGGTTGGGTTTGAGATGAATCATCTAAGTGGAGGTGAATGAGTAAACCAGTAGACTTCTTTCCAGAATAAGTGAGTAAGTGGTGGAACTAGAGCTGGAACTAGAGCACCCAGGTGTATTGACTCTAAGCTTAGGATTTTTATCCATCAGATCAACATAACTCAGAGAATATTCCATTGAACTCGTTTCAAAGTATTACAGAAAAACAAAATAAAGCTCCTCTGGTCAAATAATATGGCATATTTTATATAACAATTCCCTTGATGATTTATTATACACATTATGTCTCTGAGAAATTCTGCAAGAAAAAAAGATACTTCCTTAGCTTTACTTAACCCAATATTTATCAAACTTATTTTTCCTTAAAAGTGTTCTTAGAGGAAGACTTGTTAACATCCCACAACACTAGTGTTAGTGTTCTATGAAATAATCTTTCAGTAAAGCTATTCTTTAATCTGCTACCATGTTAATATATATTAAAAAAATGTGTACATGTGAGGGGTCTTCAAGAAGTTCATGGAACGATTCATATATTTTTAATTCTATTTTTCCATGAACTTTTTGAAGTACTTGCATATATATTGTGCAATGGAGACTTTATTGTCTTACCACAACACTTCAAAAATACATACATAAATAGTAAACATTATTCTTGCACAAATTCATCTACTTCTGCAATCTTATATGAGTGGTAAAATGTCTTTTAACTGCCCTTTCTCAAGGGCAGTTCCCCTGTGTCATAATAATTGAAAATTAAGAAGTTACAGAGTCATAATTAAATTGTCCCCTTTGAACCTTTGTTGACTGAAGCTGCATATTAACCACATCCCATTCAGACCAGGAGTAGCAAGGGTACACCAGCTGCTACAAGATAACATAACAAGCTTTGACAGCTTTCTAATTACCTGACTATCCAGTAGTTAAAAACTCTTTAATACTGTAGCAATTCTCTTCTTTCCGCATAAGTCAAAAGGTATATCTCATTTGCTATTTAATTGATATCTATATTGCTGCTTTAAAAAGAATGCACTCTTCTAATATGTTTAACTATTAATTTGCAACCTTTGATCTGCACATAGGAAATAATTTTAAAAAGAAATTATTCATGTTATCAACCATGAATAGATAAATCTGAAAACTGTAACTCAAAATGGATTTAACCCTTTTTTCTTAAACTTTCTTTTTTCCTCAAAATCTAACTTACTTCAATTAATAGTTATAAATTGTTGCATGTTTTATTTCACCCTGCTAAGCTTTTTTTTATCTATATAATGGGAAAGAAGTAACAGTCTTAGGGTTATTGTGAACATCAAATTAAATGATACATATAAAAGGATTAGAACAGAATTTGGCCCATAGAAAATATTCAAGAAATGTTAGCTCCATCTACCTCAGTTATGAAGATTGTTGGATTTGACATTGTGAGCTAAATATATAGCTGTTAAATTAAAAGAACTTTAGTTAACACTGAAGTTTCCCTTATTACATTAATAGAATAGGAGATATTTAGAACCAGAGTCACTGATCAGAAGATGTTGTCTAGCCTTAGACAATTAGCAATGCAACTATGAACAATTAGTGGATCTAGAAAGCTCTTCTGAGAATAATATCATAGCTTCCTTGAATAGGGCACTTTTTACATGCCTAGTGCTTTCCTGAGCCCTTCACAGGCATGCTCTCAGTTAACCTCCACAACAACACTATGTGCTAGGCTGTATTGCTGCTCCCATTTTACTACAACAGGAACAAATTAGGTCTAGAGAATTACCCAAGACCAAAGACCTAGTAAGTGGCAGAGGTAGATTTTGACCTAAGTCTGTCTGCCTCTGTAACCCATACACTTAACTACTCTAAGTACTACTTTTGAAAGAATCTTGTGAAAACAAGTCATTGCATAAAGAGGGAGTGAAGGCAGAGAAGGATCTACACATTAAGGTAGTGCAAAATCAACATAACATGTCCATTCCCCACGAAAAGGAATCTGGATCATGTTTAGAGAATTTTTTAAGTATCATAAACCAAAATAACATTTATGTGCCTAAAACCACAAATTCTGCTAGATTAAATACTCCCTTCCAAACAGATACTTATTTATTTAGAAAATCCTGGGTTGGCTGCCATACAAGAAATAACAGAAATGAAATGCAGTGCCCATCCTCTAAAGAACAAATAGCCTAGTTGGGAGATAATTCAGTGCCAGGCATATAATATTTTCTCCATAAATATAGGGCAAGTGGCCACGTGAATGAGATAATTTTAGGCCAATGCAGAAAAAAATATAACCACAGGGTAAAATATGAGGAAGCAGCAGCCATTCTTGAGGAAGATAAAGAAGAAAGAATTTGAGCATTTGTAGAAAGGGTTCTAGAAGAGATGGCTGTTCATCTGGATGGAATTAGAATGATTAAATTAATTGGACAGTTTAGCTACATTTGTACACAGGAGGATTAATGTGGTATGTCTGAGAGAACTCAGCGAAGTCATCCTGCCTGGGGGTAGGTCCATGAGGAAATGAGAGAAAAAGTAAGATTCCTAGGATGGGATGTCGATCCTTGATGGGGAAAAAGCTCTTCAGTATTCTTGAATGAAGAAGTCATATGATCTCCTTGGCTTGTAGCTTTGTAAGGATTCTAACAGTGGTTTTGGCAAAAATTTCATGGACGTTTACCCTTCAAATTATTTAGAACATGATCTCTGTATCCATGGAAATATGGTTTCAATGTTCATTCATGTGATATATGCTCCCATTACCGTCTTCTCTCCCAGCCGAAATTAACCTATGCATCAGTTATGGGTTTTTTTTTTATCCCCATTCATATTATATCAGCTATTATCTACTGGGAGACTTAAAGAAGAACCAGATGTCTGTCCTCCTTTCACATACCATCTTCTCTGTGGCTGCTGCTTTCAGTCTTCTTTTGTTCACTTACCATCCATCTTCCCAGAAGTGTGTCAAAACTTTTGATATTCTCATGTACATGTGGTTTAAGGTTCATGTAAGTGTTTTCATAATCTTTTTCCTATCTTATTTCTGATCTTGTGACAGCCACTAGAAATAATCACTCCTCATTTTCATCCACAGGTTAGATTAAGAAGCATTTCATTTATTACTTCCCTTCCATTCTCTCATGAATTCCCAAAAGTTACATATTCAATCTTGTACCTTCTTTCAATTATTAGTATCATTTGATAAAATTCAACATTCATTCATGACAAAAACCCTCTATAAGTTAGGTATAGATGGAAATTATCTCAACATAACTAAAGCCATGTATGATAAACCCACTGCCAATATCATCCTGAATGGGGAAAAGCTGAAAGCTTTTCCTTTAAGATCAGGAACTACACAAGGATGCCCACTCTCACCACTCCTATTCAACATAGTGCTGGAAGTACTAGCCAGAGCAATCAGAGAAGAGAAGGAAATAAAAGGCATCCAGATTGGAAAAGATGAAGTCAAACTGTCCGTGTTTGCAGATGACATGATCCTATATATCAAAAAGCCTAAAGCCTCTACAAAAACACTCTTGGAGTTGATAAATGATTTCAAAGTTGCAGAATACAAAATCAACACACAAAAATCAGTAGCATTTCTATTCTCCAATAGTGAACATGCAGAAAGAGAAATCAAGAAAGCTTGCCCATTTACAATAGCCACCAAAAAAATAAAATACTTAGGA